>NC_090808.1:35525672-35834751 GCF_036512215.1 Solanum lycopersicum
GTTCAAAGAATTTTCCTTAAGTTTTGAAATATGAATCATCAAATTTCATAATCTATCCATGGGTTCTTGCAGTAAAGGTTTAAAAAATTGTTTATTGACTGAACTCTTTTTAATAGATGATTTTAACTTAATTAACCTATCAACCAATGTAAATGATGAACCCTATTTTTTGACTACTTTATGGCTTAATTGATTTGGACTTAATGCTTATGAATTCTAGTGTATTTTACTATGAGCTGTTGATTGATGTAATAATTGAATTTAATTAATATATAAGTTTTCTTAGATTTATCAATATATATTTAATTGACCAATTTTCATTGAATATCATAGTTTATGTATTGAATTATTTGTTATGACCATGGGTAAAGGACTTATGTTATTGAATTTGATAGTTTAGCATTGGATTGAAATGTTGAGGATGTAGTGGTGATACGCCGCCATAATTCCCTTTTTTTGTTAATTATACTTCAATTATGTTGTTATTGGTATGGTACACTTAAGGATTATTTAGGTAATCTTGCAGAGGTCAATCATGTAGGTTATCTTCTTGATTTACTTAAGTTAGTCTTTTGATAGGCATTGGAAGGATAATGTCATGTTTATGTATTTGGTGTCTTGTAAGTGTGTGTTGATCTCATTATAGGAGGTCTTGAGGATCATTTAGGAATGCCTAGAGAGGTTGTGTGTATTATCTCTCCTTTCTTACTTAAGTGAGTCTTAGGATAGGTTTTAGTAAGGAGATTGCATGCTAGAAGGTGTCTAGAGTGAATCTAAGATAAATTCACTGTAACAGTGAAGGGGGTTCACTATACACTGAAGTGGATTATTGTAATGTGACTCCTAAAAATGTGATAAATGTTATAAGTTATTTCTTATGCGTTTCGAAGTTGTTAAATATTATCCTTATGATTATGATATAATGTTTAAATGAAAAACAACATGTTTCTAATAAAATGTCATTTTCATGATTTTATCATAAAGTCATACTTAGTACAAGTGTTTGTACTAATTTCATACATTTTTGTATCTCTAAAGGTGTAGGTGAAAGGTGAGAAGGATCGTGAAGGAAACCTTGATTCTAGAGTCATTAAAGCTAAGTGAAGTATGTCCTCAATATACTCAATGGTATACACATATGTCTTTTATTTCAAAGTATTGTAATAGATTACATATTTTCTATATGAATATTGTATGGTGTGTGTCCCAAATATTCTCATATCTAAGATTTGATGAGATTGAGACTTAGATTTTCTATGATTTTACATTAAAAGGTGTTTTAAGATATTCGCGTGAAAAGTTTTGATTTTGCAATACTTTTCACATTTGTATATGCGATAAACGATATGGAAGGGCTTGTACAAGACCTCTTAGAGGTCAAGTACGCCGGTTGCATTCCGAGAATAACAAATCTTCTAGGGTGTAGTTTTGGGATGTGACAAAAGATGTCTAAGGTCTTGTCTGAGTCCTCTGAGAGGTCGACGAAGCCGTATTGCAATTTGAGACTTCCCTTACTTCTAAGGGGTACTCTCGGGTCATAACAAACACTGTATTAGAGCATACGGTTTTTAGCTTTCTCCTTAGAATTCAAAGTCTCGTATTTCCACGTCTAGTAGAGTCTCATTTATCGGTGGTCAGTCGCGACACATCTATAAGCAAGAGGCTATATGAGGATAGAGTTTCCGTTCGTGACTATTATCATGTCGTGCCATTGAACTGAACTCTACATGATCTCTCTCTTATGTTTCTTTGTCCGGTGTTCTTTTAGATGTGATGGGTTAGATTGGGATGTTGTCGCAATGCTTGAGGGGAAAAAAGTGAGTTTTGATGATTAGCTTTGTTTTATGGTTTGATGAGTATATGTGAAGGTTTATTTTAGTATACACTGAGGTGATGCCTATTATGGCTCTAGGTGGTTTATGAGGAACGAGATGCTACGGTGAGAAGTTATAATATGATGTTGTTATAGCTTGTTAGTAGTTGTTATGGTTGAATGGATTTCCACTTAGAATCATGGATTTCCTTATGATTATGTAGTATGGTAGCATGATGTTATGATATAGGCTTGAAAAGTATTGGACAAAGATTAATGTAACCTTTGTATATGTGAAATGCTTGATAATGGTCCTTTTGTGGATTTGAATATTTTATGTAGGCTTGCTCCTAAGGAGGGGAAATAGTGTGTTGAGACTTGGAAAGTGATGGTCAAGTATATTAGTTAATAGGAGAACCCTTATGACTAGGTAATGATTCCCTCTATGAGCCAATTCAATGAGTGGTAACAAGGGGAAAAAGAGTTTTATTTCATATGTTGGAAGAATGATAACCCTGAGGTGACTTAGGGGGATCTATGGTATGTACCACTTCATTTTTGTAGAGAACGAGAGATTTCAGATTGACATACTTTGAAGTTGTTAGTTGTCTTTTATGCTTGAATTTGAGTACGTTCTATTGAATATTTCTTAAATTGTACCAGGCATAGTAAGTTGGACGGTTTCACCCAAATTGTTGACCCTTATAGATTGGTCTTGACATGCCTTGACCTTGTTGTTAAAGGGAATGGGGTGATGAAAATTTATTAGGCTTACTCCAAGTGGGGGATAATGTGCATACATGGTAAGACATTTAGAGACCTGTATGTCCCTATGTTGAGTTGCCTTTAACATCTCGTTTTTGAAAATCACTATGAAGTGATGGTAAGAAGCGTGTTCATAAGCTTAGATCCCAAGAGAGGAATCACGTGTCTAGTTAATAAGGGTTGTTAGCAAGATAGTAGTTTTCTCTATATTTTCCTTCTATTATGATTCAAGTTTTAAACCAAAGAGTTCTTAAGTAGCTTGTTCGTGATAAAAGTCTTGCATAGAAGGATGAGTTTCATGTTCTCTTTATTTTATGCAAGCCTTAAATGACACCCGATCCCCTACATCATTCTGTAAATCATCAGGCCTTCTCTATACCAAGGCATCATCAATCCCATTACTTTAATTCATCAAGCCTTCTTCTATACCAAGGCATCATCAATTCTATTACTTTAATTCATCAAGCCTTCTTCTATACCAAGGCATCATCATTAATAATGTATATTAAAGTTTCTTTTCAAGATTTGGGATTCAATATTTTCATCATGCTTATCTTATCACAATCACATAATCATATTCATGCAAGCATACAAATAAGCATATAGCAGGGTTTACAATATTATCAATACATATCATTCTCTATTAAGAGTTTACTACGAATATCGTAAGAGAAACCATAACCTACCTCCACCGAAGAATTGCGATCAACAAGCTATCTTCTCAAAATCCTTGCTATCCTCTTCGTTTCTCTCTCTCTCTACTCGTTCTCTTTCTTTTTTTCTTATTCAAACCCTCTTTCTTCTACGCTAATTAGTATATAATTAAGAATAAAAGATGGCAATAATACCCCACTAATTAACTTAGGGTTACCTCTTTTAACCCCCAAGAATTTGAGTTATTAATATAAACCCACGAAATCTATAATTAAGGAAAGAATAGTCCCAAAACGTCCCTTAAAACGTGTAAGGAAATCCGATTCTGCCTGGGATTTGCGCAACCTGTGACGGGCCGTCGTGCCTGCGACGGTCCGTCCTGTAGGTCATCGCAAGGTTCAGAGACCCAATATTTCCACCAAGGGTCTGTGACGGTCCGTCACACCTGTGACGGTCCGTCCTGCCATTCCGTCACAAAGTTCAGAGAGTCGATTTTCAGTACCCAATTTCAGATTTTCTAAGTGTTTTGAAACGAGACCCTGCGACGGTCCGTCGTGCCCATGACGTTCCTTCGTGGGGTCTGTCGCTTCTGCCAGTTTTTCCAGAATTGAAGTCTGTTGCTTAAAACGACTAAACGGGTCGTTACATTAGATACCAATTTACCCATTGTTCGTCCCCGAACGATCAAAAGAAGGAAAACAAGGGCGAAAAGGAGTACCGGAATCTTTAAACAGATGTGGGTATCTTTCTCGCATATTCGCCTCCTTCTCCCAAGTGGCTTCTTCAACCGGTCGATTCTTCCATTTCACCTTGATGGATGCAATCTCTCTTGACCTCAACTTGCGAACTTCTCTATCTAAAATAGCAACAGGCTCCTCCTTATAAGACAAGTTCTCATCAAGCAAAACTGAATCCCAACGGATGATGTAGTTTCCATCCCCATGGTATCTTTTCAACATCGACACATGGAATACCGGATGTACTCCGGACAGCCCTGGGGGCAAGGCTAACTCATAAGCCACTTCCCCTACTCGCTTGAGTAATTCAAATGGTCCAATGTACCTTTGACTTAGTTTACCCCTTTTTCCAAACCGCATCACCCCTTTCATGGGTGAAACTTTCAACAAGACTTGTTCACCTTCCATGAACTCTAAGTCTCTAACCTTTCGATCTGCATATTCTTTTTGTCTACTTTGCGCCGCTAGAAGCTTTTCTTGAATAGACTTCACTTTTTCCATCGAATCCCTCAAAAGGTCAGTACCCCAAGGCCTAACCTCAAATGCGTCAAACCAACCAATGGGAGACCTACATCTCCTACCATACAATGCTTCGAACGGAGCCATGTCAATGCTTGAGTGATAGCTATTATTGTATGAAAACTCCGCTAAGGGTAGGAAGCTATCCCAATGGCCACCAAACTCTATCACACATGCACGAAGCATATCCTCCAACACTTGAATCGTCCTTTCAGACTGACCATTGGTCTGAGGATGGAACGCAGTACTAAGGTCCAATCTAGTACCCAATTCCGCATGCAATGTTTTCCAAAACTTAGAAGTAAACTGCGTACCTCTATCTGATATGATGGATAGTGGAACCCCATGCAATTGCACCACTTCCGAGATGTAAAGTTTGGCTAACTTTTCGGCATTGTAAGTCACCTTGACCGGAATGAAATGAGCAGATTTAATTAACCTATCAACAATCACCCAAATGGAGTCATACTTACCCATTGTCTTTGGAAGACCAACCACAAAATCCATTGCAATTCTTTCCCACTTCCATTCCGGAATGGGCATTCTCTGAAGTGTTCCTCCGGGCCTTTGGTGTTCATACTTTACTTGTTGGCAGTTTGGACATTTGGCAATAAAATCCACAATGTCACGCTTCATTCTACTCCACCAAAAGTGTTGTTTTAGGTCACGATACATCTTGGTTGCACCCGGATGTATAGAATACCTCGAACTATGAGCCTCTGTAAGAATAGTGTTGATCAAATCATCAACTCGGGGTACACATACCCTTCCCTTGATCCTCAAAACACCTTCCTCATCAATTTGTGCCTCCTTAGCCCCTCCTCGCAATACCTTATCTTGAATTTTGCGCAGTTTCTCATCATCAGACTGTCTTCCCTTAATCTTTTCAAGAAAAGAAGATCTTGACTCCACACTAGCCAACAATCCTCCCCTCTCATTTACTTCTAATCTCATCAAGTCATTAGCTAGAGTTTGAACCTCTCTAGCCAATGGGCATCTAGAAGCTTGCAAGTGAGCTAGACTTCCCATGCTTCCCGCTTTCCTACTTAAAGCATCTGCTACAACATTCGCCTTCCCCCGATGATACAATATAGTGATATCGTAGTCCTTTAGTAACTCCATCCATATCCTCTGTCTTAAGTTCAAATCTTTCTGAGTAAAGACATACTGAAGGCTACGATGATCCGTATAGATCTCACACTTAACCCCATATAAATAGTGTCTCTATTGTTTTAATGCAAACACTACCGCGGCCAATTCCAAATCATGAGTGGGATAGTTACGTTCATGCACTTTTAATTGTCTTGAAGCATAAGCAATCACACTCTTCTCTTGCATTAGTACTGCACCCAAACCAGAATAGGATGCATCACAATAAACAATGAAGTTCTTACCCTCTACTGGCAAGGTAAGGATAGGTGCGGTAGTCAACAAAGTCTTGAGCTTCTGAAAGCTTTCCTCACATTCATCCGACCATACAAATGGGACATTCTACTTAGTCAAGTTCGTCAATTGGGAAGCGATAGAAGAGAATCCCTTGACGAATCGGCGGTGGTAACTAGCTAACCCAACAAAGCTCCTTATTTCTGACACATTAGTAGGTCTTACCCAATTCTTCATTGTCTCAATCTTGGAAGGATCCACCATCACTCCATCCTTAGAAACCACGTGCCCCAAGAAGGACACCGCATCTAGCCAAAACTCACACTTATAGAACTTGGCATAAAGCTTTGTCTCCCTCAACATTTCCAATACCATTCTCAAATGCTCTTCATGTTCCTTCTTGCTCTTTGAGTATACCAATATATCATCAATAAATACGATCACGAAGAGGTCCAAATATGGCTTAAAAATCCCGTTCATCAAGCTCATGAACGCAGCAGGGGCATTCGTAAGACCAAAGGACATCACTACAAATTCGTAATGCCCATACCTCGTTCTAAAAGCAGTCTTTGGCACATCCGTTGCCCGTATTTTCAATTGATGATAACCGGATCTCAAGTCAATCTTAGAGAAGACATAAGCACCTTGTAACTGATCGAACAAATCATCAATGCGGGGAATAGGATACTTGTTCTTTATGGTTACCTTGTTTAGTTGTCTGTGGTCTAGACACATTTGAAAACTCCAATCCTTCTTCTTTACAAACAAAACCGGAGCACCCCAAGGAGATGCACTTGGTCTAATGAAGCCTTTGTTCAATAACTCTTGAAGTTGTGCTTTTAATTCTCTTAACTCCGCGGGAGCCATTCTATAAGGGGGTATAGAAATGGGGCGAGTACCGGGTTCAAGATCAATACAGAAGTCAATATCCCTATCCGGTGGCATACCAGGATGATCTGCAGGGAACACATCCAGAAACTCACGAACTACTGAAACCGACTCAATCGAAGGTACTTGGGTAGTGTCGTCCTTGAGATGTGCCAAGAAAGCTAAACACCCTTTACTAATCATTTTCCTAGCACAAAGAAAGCAGACGATGCGGACCGGATTGGGAGTGTAGTCACCCTCCCACACTAACGGGTCTGTCCTAGGCTTGGCTAACGTCACCGTTTTAGCATTACAATCCAAGATTGCAAATTGCTGAGAAAGCCAAGTCATACCCAGAATCACGTCAAAATCATCCATTTCTAAGATAACCAAATCTACATAAGTGTTGCTCCCCACAAAGTTCACCAAACAAGACCTATATACCTTTTCAACTACCACAGACTCACCCACCGGAGTAGAAACACGAATAGGCATATCAAGTAATTCACAATGTAAATTTAGACCATTAGCAAATGAGGAAGATACATAAGAAAACGTGGATCCAGGATCAAACAATACAGAAGCCATGCAATCACAAACCAGAAGATTACCTGTGATGAAAGCATCAGATGCCTCCGCTTCAGACCGCCCAGGGAAAGCGTAACAATGGGCCCTATCGTTCGTCTGTTCGTTGCCCCTACCATGTTGTGATGTAGTGGCCCCAGTTTGCCCATTACCTCTGCCGTTTTGGTGACCACTATTACCTCGACCACCACGCCCTCCAGAAAAACGGCCTCTACCATGACCACCTCTACCTCTAGTTATTGGGGGTCTGTAACTTGGTCTGGGAAAATTTCTCCTAATATGTCCAATCTCCCAACATCCATAACATTCTTTGGAGTCGATCATATGCCCCTCGGAGAAGTGTTGACCGGTCTGAGGTGGTCCCACAACTACAGTCTGTAGTGAAGACTGAATTGGTCGGACTGAGTAACTTCCCGAACCCTGTCCTCTAGTGTAAGAACCATTAAACTCACCTCCCTTTTGAAGCCTTTTTTATGTCGATGTTGTGGTGAAGTCGTCTGGCTTCACTCCTTCCACTTCTATCACAAAGTCTACCACCTCTTGGAAGGATTTTGCCGTTGCCGCTATCTGTAAGGCCGAAATCCGCAATTCTGACCTCAACCCCTTCACAAACCGGCGAATCCGCTCTTGAGAACTGAAACAGAGTTGAGTGGCATATCTGGATAGTGCACGAAACTTAGCCTCATAAGCATTAACCGACATCCTACCTTGCTCTAGGCTCAAGAACTCATCCCTTTTTCGATCCCTCAAAGTCCGAGGGATATACTTCTCCATAAACAAACTAGAGAATGAGGCCCAAGTCATAGGTGGTGCCTCTATTGGTTGACACTAGACATGTGACCGCCACCACATTTTGGCGTTCCCTTGAAACTGATAAGTCACAAACTCCACACCAAACCGTTCTACTATACCCATCTTGTGCAGTAGCTCGTGACAGTCAACCAGAAAATCATAAGCATCCTCAGATTCCGCACCCTTGAAGACTGGAGGTTTCAATTTCAAGAATATACTGAAAAGTTCATGCTGATCATTTGTCATTATAGGCCCAGTAGTCAGACGTGGAAATGTGCCTATGTCCAATGGAACATCCATGCGGGGAGCCACAGTAGCCGCATGTTGTACTTCTGAAACCGGAGGTGTTGGCGCAGAAAACACTGGAGGTGCCTGACCTTGATCAGATAACCCGCTAAGATAAGCCAGAACCTGATTGATCATCTCTGGGGTAGGTTGGGGTGGCATTTCCTCATTTTGCACTTGTTCAGTTTCCCCATCCTCCCCTTCTCTTATTACTTCCTCGGTCGGTGGAGGAGTCACTGCCCTAGTATCAGATGGGCTAGGTGCTTGTCCTCTCCCTCTAGAGGACGTCCTCCCACGACCTCTTCCACGGCCCCTTGCCGCTGTTCTTCCTCGAGCTACAGCCCTAGTGGCTGGCTCAGACGCACCCTGTCCCGCCGGTGCTGGTGTTGGTGTTGGCGTAGTCATTGCTCTAGTTCTAACCATCTGCGAGAGAGAGTGAAGATGGTCAGATACCAATTCGTATCGCCTAGATACCAATTTGACTCAAGTAGTAGCACGAAAGAAAGAATGAAAGAGTGAAATTTTTTCCTAAAGTCTTATAGCCTCTCAAGGAAATGTAAAGGCGTCCCCCTACCGTTCCTTAAGACTCTACTAGACCTGTTCTTGTGTGATGAGACCAACGAACCTAATGCTTTGATACCAAGTTTGTCACGACCCAAACCGGGTTGCGACTGGCACCCACACTTACCCTCCTATGTGAGCGAACCAACCAATCTAAACCTTAACATTTCAATGTAATAACAATAGAAAATAATGTGGAAGACTTAACTCATTAATAAAACCAATTCAATAACTATCAATAATCAACATATATTATTCCTAAAACCTGGAAGTCATCATCACAAGAACATCTACGATCAAATGACTAAACTAAGAGTATTCTAAAAGCTAAAAATATATAAGAAGCTAGTCCATGCCGGAAGTTCAAGGCATCAAGACTTGAAGAAGAAGATCCAGTCCAAGCTAGAAGCATTAGCTCACCCTGAATTTCCGATGTAGTAAGACTGGCTTGAATTACTGTTGAGTTGAAGACGATGGCACGTTTGCTGCAATCCACAAATAAACAAGAAGAAAACATAAAAGTAGGGGTCAGTACAAAACACGGGTACTGAGTAGATATCATCGGCCAACTCAAAATAGGGAACAGTATATATCAATATTATCGTAAATCAACTATAAAACTCAACATGTAGCCACAACAAGTATTATAATCATCAATACGTACCATCAAGTTCATCCATGAGGGCTCAAGCCTCAACACCATACTCATTTGGGAATTATGTTCGTTAGATTGAGTATATTAACATCTTTCAAGATTAATTATCTTTAATTCTCTTGTGTCGGTACGTGACACTCCGATCCCTCATATTCATTATTCCTCTTGTGTCGGTACGTGACACTCCGATCCCCTACATCTACGTGTCAGTTCGTGACACCCGATCCCCTATATTTACGTGTCGGTTCGTGACACCCGATCCCCTAATTCTACGTGTTGGTTCGTGACACCCGATCCCCTAATTCTACGTGTCGGTTTGTGACACCCGATCCCCTAATTTTACGTGTCGCTTCGTGACACCCAATCCCCTAATTCTACGTATCGGTTCGTGACACCCGATCCCCTACATCATTCTGTAAATCATCAAGCCTTCTCTATACCAAGGCATCATCAATCCCATTACTTTAATTCATCAAGCCTTCTTCTATACCAAGGCATCATCAATCCCATTACTTTAATTCATCAAGCCTTCTTCTATACCAAGGCATCATCATTAATAATGTATATTAAAGTTTCTTTTCAAGATTTGTGATTCAATATTTTCATCATGCTTATCTTATCACAATCACATAATCATATTCATGCAAGCATACAAATAAGCATATAGCAGGGTTTACAACATTATCAATACATATCATTCTCTATTAAGAGTTTACTACGAATATCGTAAGAGAAACCATAACCTACCTCCACCGAAGAATTGCGATCAACAAGCTATCTTCTCAAAATCCTTGCTATCCTCTTCGTTTCTCTCTCTCTCTACTCGTTCTCTTTCTTTTTTTCTTATTCAAACCCTCTTTCTTTTCCCCTAATTAGTATATAATTAAGAATAAAAGATGGCAATAATACCCCACTAATTAACTTAGGGTTACCTCTTTTAACCCCAAGAATTTGAGTTATTAATATAAACCCACAAAATCTATAATTAAGGAAAGAATAGTCCTATAATTAAGGAAAGAGTAGTCCCAAAACGTCCCTTAAAACGTGTAAGGAAATCTGATTCTGCCTGAGAATTGCGCAACCTGTGACAGGCCGTCGTGCCTGCGACGGTCCGTCTTGCAGGTCGTCGCAAGGTTCAGAGACCCAATATTTCCACCAAGGGTCTATGACGGTCCGTCACACCTGTGACGGTCCGTCCTGCCATTCCGTCACAAAGTTCAGAGAGTCGATTTTCAGTACCCAATTTAAGATTTTCTAAGTGTTTTGAAACGAGACACTGCGACGGTCCGTCGTGCCCATGACGTTCCGTCGTGCCCATGACGTTCCGTCGTGGGGTCCGTTGCTTCTGCCAGTTTTTCCAGAATTGAAGTCTGTTGCTCAAAACGACTAAACGGGTTGTTACAGGATCATGTCTACATAATCAACCATTTTCCGTAACTAGAGTCATTCTTATGACTTATCTAGGTAAGATACGAAGTGAACATTCCTATGCCCCCTTCATACGTCAACTACTCTAGATAAGTACTTATACATTTTAAATACTTTATTATCTTAAGTAATTACATTCATCAGTTTATTTATGAGTCTTTCATCCCATAAGGACATTTAAGTAATGGTCTTGGAGAAGACCTAGGGACTCTCACTAACATCTTCAAAGCCTATTGTGCAATGTCTAGATAGCATCCCATACCACCACCTAAACGTCATATAAGTTATTTAATGCTAATAGGTATCCCATATGATAATAATAGTCAATAATTAACATAGAGCATGGTAGAAAATCATGGAATCCAAGTTTGTAACCTACTTCTAATAGAGGGTTTTCTACTTGACAATGGTAGAACGTGAACACATCCCATGTAGGGATATGGTTAAGGTATATGAAGGCCTTACTTTGTACTCTAGTATCGTTCATCACTAGAGCTACTTCCCAAATCATACTCTCTTCTTGCTAAATTTTGTTCTAATAGAGTTATTCACATTATAGGTTCATGCAAAGGGGTTCCATGTAATGTTCATAACCCAATCACATTCACCTTACCAAAGAGATCCTCTTGGGATACCTTAAAATGGAGAAAATATAGCTCATCATGACTTTCCAATGGATGATATGATGTCGTTCCATCCAATCAAACTCAAGTCCATCATTCATTAAATGAAGGATATCATTACAGCTTTTGACTTCAATGTCTATAATATTACCACTAGGTTAAAGGTTTCTCATAAGGACATTTTTAAGATCATTCAAGGTCACATGTCATTCATAAATTTAAGGCTAAGAGTCTTTGGCATCCTAAGTCAACACATCACATATTCACATTAATACATGTATCAAGTAAGGGACATAAGTCTACATCAATTGCAAGTAAAGCACATAGAACCGCCACCATAAGTGGACCATACAAATCACAACATAATTCAAGTCTAATTAACATAAAATAAAGGGAATTAGGGCAGGTACCACCGATCCATTTTCACCACTTCAATTCATAGCTAAATAATCCAATGCAATACCATAAGGCCCTTACCCATAGCCATGAACATCCATTAAATGCATAAACTATAATAAAACCTATACATCAATTGAATACAATTCTTATATCATTTAAAATACCACAAAAAACTACACTAGAATTCATAAGCATTAGAACAATATCACTTAGCCCATCAAGTAGTAAAAAATTAGGGGTTCATCAATTACATGGGTAATAGGTTAATTAAGTTAAAAATTATCAAAGTAACAACAATTAAATTAATATTCAAATCTCCATTTTAAGTTCATCATTGAGTTTTTGCTTCAACGGAGTTCTTGAGAGCTCTTTGGAGGTTTTGGGTTTTACATTTTTGAAGAATGGATTCTCCTTTAAAACATATAATTATCCGCCCAAAGTCTAATTTGGACGTTCGTTGATATTTCCAATTAACCCCAAGAATTAATAGTAAGCTGCTCAGAAACCAACCTAATAGACGGTTGCCAAAGGACGGACCATTTGTCCAAAAATGGACCGTTTTAGCACCTCAGCGTTTGATTTGAAGAATATTCCTTGGGATCATGAGCTCCCTAGGCTATGTCTTAACTCACGACACCCATTGATGGGGTGTCAACTAGAACACGAGCCGTCGTTTGCCTCAGTCGATTGGGGTCTTTTCTAGGCAGCCTTGGCTCAAGGAAAGGGTCCTTTCTCAGGGACCCTCGATGGTCCTTGGGGATGTGTTCCAGAAGTTTCAAACCCTAATATGTTCATATACGAGTTTAGGACCTACCTTATCAATTTAATCAGGAACTAACACGTAAAACTCGAAAAAACATGCAAACACAGACAATGTCATTTTTAGGCAAACCTTTGGAACATCATGTACATTCTTTGATGTTTTTCCTCCAAAATTCACTAAACTTGACACACTACCCATAGACACTATAATAACAAACATAAAAACCTCTAAAGTGCATGAAACACCTATATAGGCACATAACCACGCATGAGGCACATAGGTGACTTAGTCGTCGAACATCATAGTTGTCCCTTGATGTTTCACTTCCAAATAACCTAAAACTCTAGAAACTACCACAACACCACATTATAGACAATTTAGGACCTTATACCCTCATGACAACTATTTTAGGGTCTAGCTTCACCAAAGTCCTTTTTGAGGTATTATAGTGATATCATGTTTGTCACATCTGGAAAGAACCCCCTAAAAGTAATTGGTGTCTTCATCCTCGAAAAGGACTAAGACTAACCTCTTAGAGTTCGTCATGGTATTTCATAGGCTAAAAAGTACAAAAAATAAAACTTTTCATCTACAACTACTTAATGAGGTTTACTTAGACCTCTTACTTACACATAATATATTTATAACGAGTATACATAGACTCCTGGTATAAGAATATTACATTGTCGTCTACTTTTATGCCATATATAGACAACATAAATAATATAGTCTTAAAAAGGGATGTGGCATATTAACTGATCTAGACAACATAGAACAATCGGGCACGACCCTTATACAAATTAAAGAGTTCCACATGGGGCTTACAACAATATCTTGAACAACAAGAGTGAAATGAGTGTCTATAGACTGCAAAAAGGCAACATCGGTAGAGTGCTAGAAAGGCATCATCCTCAGAACAAAAATACATACCCACACTTGGAGAAATGATCCAAGCCTTCGTTCAAAGTGGTCACAAACCTTTCAACGACCAGCACCTAAAATGTTGGGGAAAAAGGAGAAATGGGGTTAGAATATGACTTGTACGAAGCATTGAATCATATGTACATACAACATACATATCATGCTAAAAGGGACATTTTTTCAAAAACCATGCAAATTTACTTAGAATAGTCTTATGCACAATCAAGAACATATATCAGACGATGATCACCTTTTTATTATGGCAATAACATATTCAGCAGAAGACCACCCTACTCAAGTTAAGCCAAGTCAACATATTCATATTCTAATAGAATTCATAATCAATGTAACTCTAATATCATGTTACACCAAAAGTTTATGCATAACAGTTCATGACATCATACCCTAAGCAAGACAATTACCCATAAACCCCCATTAAGTCTACAAGTGTAATAACTAAAGTAAAGCCCTATAACCTTACCCAATCAACCAACCTGAATAAGGAATCATAAGAAATGTCTAACATCATATAACGTGGTATTAAGAGTAGTCTTCATTATACATTATCACATTGACCAATAGCATGTTCATACATGAAACCAACATCATATATTATAATAAACATATAAAGTCAACACATACATTTCATTCACTTTTTAAGAGCATAAAACAGAAAAACATCCTCCTAAGACTTCCCTCAAGGCCAACTAACGCAATAAATAGGTAGAGTCCCATATCCCTACCTAGACTAAGTCAAACCTCTCACGTCATCCAAGATGGAGTCAACTTTATTACTTCATTTTAATTTTGGGAACATCTTTCGTTGAAGACATAAAAGACATGAGCCAATGTGGAATATGATATCATGGAATCCTACACCGAAAGAATATGGACTACATGACAAGGTAGTAGCAAAACATGAACATATCATCTATGTGGATCCACATGCTAGTATTCCTAGGGGCAACATAGTTCAAGAACTAGGAGATATAGTTTGTCTTTCTTTATTCTACATGGTTTATAGTCTCCAATATCATGAGTACATTAGTGATTCTACCTTCCTTATATGGGAAGGGACACTCCAAACTACTGGTTCACTCGGTGCTAAGCTAGAGTCCCTTCTTGAAATGTCTTTCGTTAATAATCATGAGTTAGTTTTGGTAATAAGGTCTGTAACATATATATTCATAGTCATAGTTAAATAGGAATTGGATGAGAAAACCTTTCATTACAAACCTCATATATTAGATTAACATGTTAACATCATTATATCATAGTAAGGCACATAGGTACTTCATCACCAACCTTATATCATAACATCTTAAGCATAATCTCACAATCACATAATCAAGACATTTCAATTAAAAATCATACCAACCCTTATAAATCTTATCATAAGGCATAATTCAATATAACTGCATCGGTAAAAAAAAGTAATCACAATTGAAGTAAAGCTATGAGATCACAAGACTTACCCCAATCTCCTTCACAATCCATAATCATTGTCTTCCCATCAACCAAATAAATTCAATCAAGTAATATATTTACTAACATCCATCAATGGTAATTAAACACAATAATGAAGTCATTTGAATTACTACACATCAGTTCATCACTAGTTCATAACAAAGGATTTGGGACTTGGTTGAAATTCATGATCTACTTTAAAAACTAGTTAAATAATCAAGAACTAGAATACCTGAATCATTATACATAATTATATAAGTATAATAACCAAATTAAAACATAAAAAAAACAATCCTGAAATTCAATTTCGTAATAGAAAGAAACGCACATGAAACTCATATTTTTTAAAGCAATTTTGGTAAAACCTTTTGGGGAAAAGAATCCAAAAGGAAAACGATCCCATACCTTTTTAATTGATGAAGATTGATGGATAAAATTTGTATTCTTGATTCTTTATAACCCTTCTTTACTTGGTCTTCTATAGAGTTTCTTTGGGAGAGAGAAAGAAGAGAGAAGGAAGAGCATTTGGCTTTTGGTAATTATGAGAATTGGGTTAGTTTAATTAGGATTGGGTCTTTATATTAGTCATTAAATAACCTAATTAGACCTCACTTAACCCCTAAAAAATTAAATAACTTCATAATTAAATAATTTGACTTACTACAAACATGGCAGTCAATAGTGATCCTGACCTACAAGATCCCGACATACGGACCATAGTTCAGTTGACGATCCTTCGGACCAACCGTCCTGCAGTTCCTTCATTTTTGTCATAGACTTGCTGAATGACCCTTTTTTAAAAATATATAAGTTTCTAACGAAGGTGCCCATCGATGCCTTGTCGATTAGACCACACCCTATTTACGGGCATTTTTGGTAGACACTGTCCATTTGACATCTTTTTTCCAAAATGCAAATGTCCTCTTCAAGGACCCTTTTGTTGGTCCTTGGGAGTCGTACCTGGAATTTAACAATTAACTTTAATACATATTATGCACCTTAAAACCAACTCTTATCAAATTTTGACTTCTAAAACCTTGTCAAATAGACTAAGGCACGCTGGCACCTCTTTAAGAAGCTTCAGGACATCATAGATGTTTTGATTCTAAAACTTCCTGAATGTCTTATATACCTTATATTTGCATTAAACCAGTTCTAAAACTCTTAGACTCTCATGTTAATATCTAAATTAGACTTTAGACTTTCAAAGAATTACAAGAAATGAGAGTGATTTGTAAATCTAACTTGGAGTACGTGAATGTTGTTCAAAAGTGACTTAAAACCAATATAAACTCATCCCTTAAATTATACAAAATGCCCCTCACTTAAATTGACCCTTTAAGGAGGTAAACTCCAAATTCCAAATTTCAGATTTTTCGTCAGGGAACAAGTCCACCATACGGAGTTGCTCCCGCAAGATTTTCTGAAAATAATTTTTTATCCAGATGAATCCACGACTTTTCCACAGCGCAAAATTGATTTTCAACCAAGTTCCAACCAAGTACGCGGCGCGGACACATTCGGTGTATGTATATTTGTGTTGTTTCTTTGGCAGCTTGCCAGGCCAAGTTTGGGGTCCATTCGTAAACCCTAGTGCGAACATTGGGGGTCATACCTGGATGCTTCCACTCTCTATATATAGTTTTACCTATTCAAAGTCATTTTACAAGTTCAAGAAGTCATACAACTCCTCCAAACCTTCACGAAACCTAAGGACGTTTTACTAGTTTAATTAGACGAGCTTACGGACGTCTGGGATGTTTCTTGACTTTATCACATTTAAACTTCCTTATTATAAACAATATCTCAGGCTTAGGAGCAATTTAAATACCGTAGACAAACATGTGATGCTCTAGATTAGGTAATGGACATTTGGAGTGTTATATATATCCTCACTTACAATAAGCAACTTCCCTTAGATTATCCTTGTTAGGGTCCTTACATTACTTCCATTGTCCATTTAATTTAGGGAAATACTAAACTTAACCGACAATAATACAACGTAACTCAATATGGAATCCGGTGTCGTCCCCTCAATCCAAAAGAATGTATCTTAATTGCCAAGGTGAGACATGAGTATCATACTGGTATATTAGGTGGATCCACTATTAAGGTCCTCTGGGTAACATAGCTATAAAACTAAACGATATGTATTTGACCCTCTCCGTTACCAGTAGCATTGGAATCCTCATCTCATGAGAATCCATGGGTAACCTCTAAGAAAAGTCAACACCTCATATAGAACCAGAAGGCGAATCTCCATCCAAGGGAATTAAGCACCTTATGAGAATCCATTGGTTAATCTTCATATAAGGGTAGTCAACAACTATCATTGTCAAGTTCACTTGGTACTAATCTACGTTCCTTTATTTAAAATGCTTTCATAATATTATTTTTAAAAATATAGGCTTTAGGAGTATTAAACCCTTATATGATTAGATCATAGGTTATAGATTAAAATTGTCCTTTCATTAACCTAAATCAGATGAGAAGACCTTTCATATGGACATAGCATATTCAAGCATACTCTAGTTTAAAGTACATTTGAGCAAACCTTTCAAAGGACTCTACTTAAAAGGTTATCATACATACTTTATTATGCATTCATTCATGTGTGTTTGTATGTTCAAACATGACGAAACATTTCATATACCTGATTTGGACACTACACATATGAATATTTCATCATATCATATACTTTAATGTTCAACCTTAATCATGCATCCATATTAATATGCATAGAGAAATCACCCTATGAACTATTCTGCAAAAGTAGACATGTGCAATTTATAGACAAAGGCCCATTCCCTTACTTTTACTAGTTCACCTATCAAGTAATCCTTGTTAATATACACATACATACTTTCATGGACATATACTTTACATGCACAGTAGTATACAATATTGCATTTGAGAACTATCCTTTCATTAGACACCACTTACCTATAATACCCATAGGCATGCATGAGGTATGTGTAGATTGGAATACATGATCATATAATAGCTACAAACATATCCTTCAGCAACCACCCTCGAAAGACCACAATACATATTCATGCATAGGCCACACAACACAATATAGCATAAGAGACAAGATATCTTCAACATTACATCCAAGACTCCTAACATTGTCTAAGATCACACATTTATATTGGGGTACATAGGTAGGTGGTAATTAAACATTAGCAATTCATAATTTGCAGCACATAGAGCATAGCTAAACCTAACACTTTCATCAAATGTAAAGAAGTACCATAAACACCTAGCATATGAATCAACTTGTGTAATTATTATAACCATATCTCATAATTAATAAACTTTCATTGAAAGACATGATCAACATATATAGAGAATGAAAAGAAAGTAAACACCGCCACCATAGGTGTACCATTTCGAACAATGCCATTCAAGACTAATTCAACTTTAAATTCTATAAAAAGGTAGCAGATGTAGGACAGTCATACCAATTTAACAAACCATGATCATAATTAGTCAATGATGAATTAGTCACCATAAATTTGAACACAAAAAACACTAGAAAAAGAAAATTCAACAAACTAGAATCATAAATTAATTAACATAGAATCAAGATCACTATGTGCACATCATATGCTAATATGAGATTTGAAAAGGATTATGGATTCATCATTAAATTGGAACAAAAATCATCATAAAAGAAAATAATCATCAATTCATCATAATCATGCTTTTAAAATCATTTTGAGAAGGAACCCATGGCTTGATTGAGAGATGGACTATTTGATCATGAAAACATTCGAAGGAACTCTTTAGATGAATGGATAACTAAGGATGAATGATCACCATACCTCATCAAATTAAGAAGCCACTAAAACATGATGACGAATCCATGAAAATCGCACCCCTAAGCTGTCCTTGAGCTTCAACTGCAATGGAGGTTTCTAGAAAGAGTTTGTTTTGAGAGGGAAGGGTGAAATGTGAAGAATGAATTGGGGAATGGGGTTTAAATCCTTTTAATAAACTTAAAATAAACCATATTACCCATTCGCACTATTTGTGGGACATTGAGTGAATTTCCTATGTACCTTTAAGTGGATAGATAGCTTAACAGCATTGAATGCATCAATGACGAAGTGCAGTCGATAGACCGTCGTCTATTTGGCTGCGCGTCCTGTTGCTCAATTGTTTTCGACAAAGACTCTATTTTGGGGGGATGATCTCACATTTTTATGTGTTGAACGACTCTCCTTATTTTTGGGGTTCAATTCATGCTGAGAGCATTGATTTTTAGTTCGTCGTTTGGACACTGCCAAGGCATTTTCTAGGAAACATTTGGGTCCTCCATAAGGGCACATTGGGTGGTCCTTAAGGAGTCGTACCCAGATGTTCGCACCTAATTAATATCACAAACGTTTTAAGGAACTTCCCTATCAATTCGATTATCAAAAAACATGTAAATATACAAAGACACAATAGAACACACTAGCACGTCTAAGGTCTAACTTTCGAACGTCTTGGAGGTTCTTGGACGTTTGACCTCTAAACAACTTAACATCAATTATACAAACGGTAAAACACTTAATAAACATATTATTGACATTTTTAGGAACATGTGAGGATCTAGACACCTAAAATCATTTTGCGAGACCTTACAGTATATCAACTTGGGAAAATTTGTCCTAGAATGATACTTGCAACATTTTAGAAACACTTTCAAGACATCAATAACTCAAGGAGGAGCTCAACATTATACACATCATCATGTTGCATTCAATGAACCAAAATTAAAAGGAACGCCAACTTCATACCATTATGATGTCAAGGCAACACAAGCAAGTAAAACCTCTCTTCACTTACTCCTTGATGGATCAAACACATAGGCAACTCTCCTTTTCACAGGAGGAACAGACTTATGCTAATAACAAAATGGTATTTACATCTTAATTAAATAAGATCTCAACATGTATAATCATTCAATAAGCAAACAAGTAAATCACACTAGATGCACATGGATCAAGAGAAATGTAGATCAATACAATTCTTTATATTTTAGACTTAATATCATATAGGCCATGCTTAACATCATAATGTTTTGTTATGTTTAAGGAGGATTGTCCTTCTCCTTAAGATACTCACATATTATCATGAGTTCATACAAAAGCAATGCACAAAGGTTATCTCATTTTAAAGATAAATTCTCCACTTTTAACGAAAGCATGCTCGTACTTTTTTCCGAATGAGGTCAACATCGTAATTCAGACCACATACTTCACAACAATAGGAAATCACTTCAAATTTTTTTTATGTTTTAGCGTGAAATTAGTTTTAAAAACATGCACCAATTTGGGAAATACTTTTGAATTATAGGCACCCATCAAGAACACTAGTTAAACACACCATCACTTCAATAAAAAAGAGCAAACATTAATAACTCCCAAGTCAGAAAAGTCACAATTTTTTAAGTCAATATAATTTCTTCATTGAAGGGAGACCTAATTTCACATTGTTAGACTAAAACAACACATTTTATAAGAAATATTAAGAAATATCCTAACATTTTTTCATAAAGGCAAATGCATAATTAGCATATCAATATGCACAATCAACATGACAAAACATAAAGTTGATCAAAATCTATTTTCATGTACTAAATGATTTCCAAACATGCATAAGTTAATGTAAACATATACAACATATAAAAAACATACAACTTATATCCAAAACTCCCATCATGAAAAAGCTGCTAGGAAATCTTTAGTTTCAAACTTATGTAAGATTAGAAAGAAAAGGTAGGGATATCTACAAAGTTACTACTGAAATCATCATCCTCCACTTAGGGTGAAACCATTTTAGAGGGACTTATCTTAACCTTCAAGAGGTAAAACCTTTGCATCATCATTTCTCAGTCTAATACCTAAAGGAAACTCATGACGATCAAGCGAGACCATTCTATACCAACCACCTAAGTCCCTAACTACACCATTAATACAAAGAGTCATGAAAACCTTCGGCGAATCATAAGAGGAAACTTGGCAATAAAGACCTCTTTTCTTTTCTTTAAACACTAGGCAAGGTATATTCTAGGTCATTTAAATCCACACCATCACCATATGAGTAAGCTTCCTATAAACCACACCCAGGTACAACCTAAGAACTTACTCAAATGGTCATGGTTAAGGTCAATCTTAATGGAAAACTAAAAATATCTAGGTAGGTCAACATTCATCCTCTCCTTCTCTTTATGGTTTTAAGGGTCACCTACTACCCTCAAGGTCAACCTTAGGCCAAAAACGTAATTTCAACCTATGGAACAAAACCCTTTCTTCCTTTTTTCCCTACTCTATAAAATAGGTTCATAAGAGAAACTAGCCACCTAGTCATAAGGGTTCTCCCATTAACAAGCATACTCAACAATCACCTTACAAGGTAAGCACACTACCTTCACTTCTAGGATAAAGCCTACTCAAAAGAATCTAATTCACACAAAGCAACTATGAAGCATTTCTCAAATAGCAAGGCAAAAATGAAACATTTACACTTTTTCAAAGGCAGCATAATCTTTAGCTATTTACCACATTTTCTAAAAGCATTTCAGGTCTACACCATAACAATACATTATTATCATAGCAAATCATATAACAACTTAACATTGCAAAGGGAACTCCATTAAACCTTAAAATTTTTTAGCAAGTTATAAAAATATATTAAGCATATCATGGCATAAGTTCTCACATAACATATCATTTCACATCAATCACATATGTAGCCCTAAATGGCATCAAATAATATATATTAAAAATTCACCATCACACATACTCATCAACCCATAAACAAAAATATGCATCCAACTCACCTTTTTCTCCCTCAAGCATTGATATACCATTTCATCCAAGCAATAAAATAAAAAAGACAAAAAGACAAGAAAAAATAAGAGAGAAAGATCATATAGAGTTAGATTCTATGGAACAACACAAGAGTAGTGAAGAAGCTGAAACTGTATCGTCCTATAGCCTTTTTCTTGTAGATTTGACGCGACTCAACAACATGAACTAGATTCTATAATACGTGGTAATATGAGACTTTTGGACCCTAAAACAACTTTTATAACTTGGCTCAAACACAACGTTAATCACGACAGGGGAGCACTCCTTAGAAGTAACATGGCGTACTTGACATCTAAGAGGTCTTATACAAGCTCATAGTCATCATTCATCGCATTGTCATAGGTAAATTCAGCGGATATTTTAAAACATTTCATAGCACATTATATGCTTGAATCATCACTTCATATAAAAATAATATATGTCATAATCCACAGTTCGGCACTTATTTTCTTTTTCCATCTTAAACTCAACATCAATAGAGTAGAATAGGGACAAATCCCTTATCAACATAACATATAAACTAAGCTATTACACATACTTTAATTAAGAACATAACATAGGATATCCTTGAAACATGAGTATCCCTTTCTTGAGCTTGGGAAACAACTATCAAGCCCTTCACTTTAGAGACATCCTTTAAGCGCCCATTATCTACACTTTGTCTACAAAAGTAAGAAGAATGATGTTATTACAAGAATGCACTAAGTATAACAACCATGAAATTAGGAAATCATGCATCTTGATTTTTACTAAAACTTCAGAAAACCTTGATACAATAAATACAACATGGCCCACATACTTAACATAGGTATAGACACTATTTAAGACAGCATATCAACTCACACATATAGTATTCACATATACACATGTACAATGGTTACAACATCACATAAGCCACATAATTCATTTAAGGTATATATAACATTCTACGACATTATTCTTTCTTTTACCTAACGTGTTTTACCCCTAAATAACCCTATGGCAACACTTGGTGCAATGCATGAATAGTGTCCCATTCCACTATCCACACTAAAGCAATAACTTAAGGATACCAAGGTGAATATTCACATAACCATCATTACACTAAACATAGACATTTATGAAGTGATAGCATATCATAAGACACATATTTCATACATGACTCAACATATTTTATATATCACATAGGAGGCTCATTCCAAGAGTTTATACAAGTAAAGACTAACAAAAAGATAATAATTGACAATAGAAAAACAAATATATGTTTGTGATTCAGTTTATTACAACATCATAAGACCATACTCAAAATTTCATTCTAAGCCTTCTTGTGTAATGTACGTGTAAAGCCTTATAACGTCACACATGCCAAGTAATTTCAAAAACACACCACAAGAATACCACTTAAATCATGCATCAACATTACAATAATAGTGAACTACATACTAAAGTAGGACCTTCATCATATGAGAAGTAAGACCAACATCATGCATATTCAAGGTAAGACCTCTATCATATAGCCAATAAGACCATCAATATGCATATAAAGTAAGACCTCATCATATAGACATCTTTGAACTCATATTCATCATATTATCATATAATTAGGTCAATACCATAATATCAATAAAGGCCACATAGATATACATAATGAACACCTTCCTGGAGATCCCTTCAAGAGCTACTCGTGCAATGGATTAAGTCTCATACCCTCACGTACACTAAGAAAGTTCCCTTAGGTTATCCTAGTTAAGGTCCATTAAATTATTTCCCTTGCCCATTTTAATTTAAGAAAATGCTAGACTTAAACAAAACTATGAATATATAACTAAATACGGAATCTTGTGTTGTCCCTCACACCAAAAGAGGGTATTTTACTTGCCATGGTAAAACCTGAGTATTGTACTAGCATAATAGGTGGATCCATTTGCTAGGTCAAATGAGGTAGCACAAATTTGGAACTAAGAAATATGTATTGGACCCTCTCCATGCCCATTACCATTAGAGTCGTTATCTCATAGGAATCCAGGGTGAATCTCCCTCTAAGTGAAGTCAACACCTCATGTGGAACCATAGGGTGAATCTCCCTCCAAGAGAAGTCAACACCTTATGGGAAACCATTGTTGAATCTTTCTAAAAGGGTAGTAAACACCTCTCATTATCTTGTTCACTTGGTGCTAGGCTATGTTCCCCTTATTGAAAAGTCTTTATGAACATTAAAATAGGCTTTAGAAGTAATAATTCCTCATATGCCTTATCATAGGTTATCAATAAGAATTAGTCTTTCTTTAATATAAATCATGTTATAAGACCTTTTATATGGACATATCATATTCAAACATAGGTAGTTTAGAGTACAATTGAGAAAAGCTTTAAAACAACTC
This sequence comes from Solanum lycopersicum, assembly GCF_036512215.1. Classification (NCBI taxonomy): domain Eukaryota; kingdom Viridiplantae; phylum Streptophyta; class Magnoliopsida; order Solanales; family Solanaceae; genus Solanum; species Solanum lycopersicum. Next base: position 35,550,113 of record NC_090808.1, read on the forward strand.
AACTTACTAGGTTATAATACATACTTCTTTATGCATTCATTCATGTGTGTATATGTTTTTACATGAGGAAACCTTTCACATACAAGATTTACATTGTACAAATAGGCATACTTCATCATATCATATACTTTCATGTTCATAGCTTGATATTGCATTCATATTCATATACATACAGAAATCACCCAAGGCACTATTCTATGAAGGTAGACAGTTACAATATAAAACCAAAATCCCATACCATTACCCATAATAGTTCACCTATCAAATAATCCTAGTTAAGAAACATATTTATACTTTCATGGACATATACTTTACATGCATCATAATAAACAATAGTGCATATCAGAACCATCCTTTCATTATACACAATGAACCTATATTACTCATAGGGATGCACGAGGTGTGTGTGTAAATTGGAAGACATGATAAGGTAATGGCTACAAGCATATCCTTGAGGCAGCCACTCTATTATTACCAAATAAACTTTCATTCATAGGCCACACACCATCTTATGACATAGGAGACAAGAGATCTTGTATATTGCATCACTGGCTCCTAACATTAGCTAATATTTGGGTACATAGGTAGGTGGTCATTCACCATTATCACTTCATAATTGGAAGCACATATACCATACCTAACCCTTAGAACTTCATTCTGATGTAGAAGAAACAAGCAACACCTAACACATGATATACTAGATTGAAAGTCTTGGCATATAATTAACCTTGTGTGATAATCATAACCACACCTCATAATTCGTAAACTTTCCTTCAGATCCATAATCATCACATATAGAGAATGACAAGAAAGTAAATGCTGCCACCATAGATGGACCATACCACCCAATGTCATTCAAGGCTAATTCAGCTATTAATTCAATAGAAAAGTAGAGGAAGTGGGGAAATCATACCAATTCACCAAACCTTCATTATCATTGTTCACTTATCAATAATTCACCATAAATTTGAATACAAAACAGTTGAAAGAGACAATTCAACATACTAGAATTAAAATTCAATAAACATAAAATCAACTTGACAATACCCACATCATAAACTAATTTGAGAATTGTAAAGGATCATGGGTTATTCATGAAATTGGAATGAAAATCAATATAAAGACAATATCTAATCATCAATTCATTATAATCACGCTTTTTAAATCATTCTGACACGGAACCCATGGTTAGATTGAAAGGTTGACAAATTTGTCATGAAACCTCTTTGAACTAAGGATGAAAGATCACCATGCCTAATAACATGAAGAATTAATAAAATTTGATCTAAAGTCCATTGAATTAGTACCCCGAAGTTGTCCTTGATCTTCAACTCCATCGGAGCTTTCTAGAGAGAGTATGGTTTTAGTGGAACGGTGAAATCTAAAGAATTAATTAGGAATGGGGTTCTTATCAGTTTAACTAACTTAAAGTACCTAAAATATCTCATAATAAAAATTCATACTACTTTTTGGACATGGGGTGAATTTTGTTTTCACCCCTTTAGTAGAAATCTCACTCGACAACATTCCAAGCACCAACAATGGAAGGCAGTCAACGGATCATCTTTTAGTCACCGACGCCTTACTTTTGCTCAGTAGATATGGAAAAAGACTCCATTCTTGGGGGAATGAGATCTTGCTTTTACGTGTCTATTAGCGGCCCAAATTGATGGGGCGTCAATGCATTCATGCAATGTCGATTGTTAGCTCGTCAGTTTGACACTGCCAAGGAAGTCTATAGGAAGCATTTATGTCATCTTCAAGTACCCCTTGGGTGTCCCTAAGGGAGTCTTACCTAGACATTTCGAACCTAATTATTATTATAAACATGATAAGGAGCTCCATAACAATTTGAGCATCAAACAACATGTAAATCATACCAGGGTACACTACAACACACTAGTATGTCTAAGGTCTGACTTTAAAACGTTTGAGGCATCTTGAATGTTTGAAATCCAAAATATTTCAAATCAAGGATGCACAGTGTAAAACACATTATCAAAATAATGTTGACATTTTTCAGGCATATGTGAGGATCTAGACGGCATAACTCATTTTGAGAGACTTACATGCCTAATGTGAAGACATGAATTAAAGTACTCTTGTAATGCTTGTGTGATATTTTATAAGTGATAATATTATTATTTTTCCTAAAGTTATGGTATTTGGGGATTAAACTCTTAAAAGTCATATGTGATGTGTTATGTCTTTATTTGGTAGATGTAAGTCCCTCTTTATGATGCATGAAAGATTTGTGAATATGTGATCCCTTGACATGGTAGGCTAAAACACCCTTAGAATATGTGTGTATGAATGAATTAAATATCATCTTGAACATCTAAATAAGGTCAATGACTTGGAACCTCCAATATAGAAAGAAGGTTAAGATATCCTTGAAGTTTGGAGTCGTAAGGGTATCCTTCTCATGTGAATGATGGACTGACAAATAGGTTTCAAAAGTCATTGACCTATATTTATTGACCATTTAGTGGATGCCCTATCAAAACCTTCTTTGTTAGGTGTATTATGATTTCGTAATAACAAAAATATTGTACCTATTCATAAGACCTTATGTGATTGAACATACTCTATGAGAACAAGGCTATCACCGAGTGAATATGTGTGGGGAGTAGATCAACATATGTTTAGAAAAGAGTACAAACAAATCCATGATATTCCTTAACCATGTGCCTACATGAAATGTGTTCTAGTTCTACCCTTGGCATGAACTGGGTTTACCTTACTTTAGGTAGTCTTCATGATTATCTAGGTGTGTGTGAAAGGGTTGTACGAGCGACCTCTTTATATATTACTTAGGTTTGACTTACGATAACCTCTAGTAGGGGATCTATGTGAATATGGTCATCTGATTAATGTTACTTAAAAATTTTTTATATGTGATTGTTTGCTAGAATTATGTCTCTTAAACTCTCTTATGTAGTTTTTTTTATAAAAATATGAGCATGTTTATATACTAAATATCCTTTTTTCATGGTTTTTGCATGACTTTAATACTTAGTGAATGTAATATGCTAACCCTTTCTTTTCCCTTTTTGACTAAAGTGTAGGTATTTTGAAGTCTTGTTATGCCATGGATGATACATAGGTTTCTAAGGGTTTAAAATGAAGTATTGGTGAGTCTTCATTGATTTGAGTACTAAAAGCACATGTTCCTTTTATATCTATAGTTTTTATTATTAGTCTTCTTTGGCCTTAGTCCCTATGTTGTACATTTAAATTAGATGGTTTAATGGGATAGTGTAAAGATCGATGGTTTTAAGAGTCTTCCTCATGAGTATTAATGAATGTATTGTTCATGTGTGAAGAATGTTCTTAAATCTTACCTTTTTTTGTGTACATTAAGCAATTATTAGGCTTGTGTGGTACTTTTAGAAGTCTCATTCGTCGGTAAGGTCTAGGAGGTGATCCCCGATTATGAGACATTCAATCCTAATCCTTTAATCGGGAGAATAGATACTGGGTTACCTAGACATGTATTATGCATGGAGACATGAAATACAAGATGACCTAGGGCTACTTCACTTTGTAAGTTCAACTCATAAGAAACCATCCTGACCTGTTACAATATCTCATAAGGGCCAACATACCAGGGACTTATCTTACCTATTTTATCAAGTCTTGTCTCGCCTTTCATTGGTGAAATCTTCAAGTAGACCAAATATACTACTTAGAATTCAAAGTCTATTCTTCTATTGTCTGCATAAGAATTTCGCTTACTAAAAGTTGTTTTCAATCTATCCCTTATCATCCCATTCTTCTCAAATGCTTCATAGATTATCTCGGGACCTAGGAGTGAAAACTCACCTATCTCAAACAACCAAAACAGAGAACTACATTTCATACTATAAAGTGTTCCAAAATGTGATATAGAAAAAATCAAATTGTAGATATTGTTGTAAGAAAACTCTGTCAATGGTTGGTGAGCGTCCCAATTACCCTTTAAGTCAACTACACAAGCCCTAAAAATATCTTTTAGGTTTTGTATGGTACACTCCTCTTTACCATCCGTTTGAGGATTAAAAGCAGTGATAAGTTTCACTTGAGTACCTAGTAATTTTTGAAAATACCTTAAAAAATGAGAAGTGAATTGGTTATATCTATTAGAGATGATGGAAAAAAGTATCCCATGCAAACTTACAATTTCATAAGGGTACAACCTAGAATGCTTCTCTGCTGAATAAAAATATTTGATGGGATTAAAGTGCAATGATTTTGTGAATATATCAACAATTACAATATTGAATCATTTTTCCTCCCGATTCGAGGCAAACATACAACGAAATTAATATTGATATCGTACAATTTCAAAGTTGGGACTGAGATAAACCTCCCGGTCTTTGATGTTGGGCCTTAACTTGTTAACAATTAGGACATTTAGCAACAAACTCAGCTTCATCCATCTTCAAACCTTCCCACCAATAGATCTCTAAAGATTATGATACATTTTTATGTCACCCAAATGAATGGAGTATCGAGAACAATCAGACTCTTCAAAAATTTGTCGCCTTAGACAATAGACATCTGGTACGCACAATCTACCTTGGAACCTGAGTACCCCATCCCCCTTTTGGGTGAATTCTTCTTTAAATTTCATCAATAGAGGATCATGCTATTGTTTAGAATTAACCTCAAAAACCAAAGATGATTCAGAGTTATGATTACTATAGACCATTCTTTTGGAGAATCTTCAAGTCGAACACCTAGCTGAGCTAATCTACACACCCCTTTGACTAATTCTTTCTTATAATCAGGAAAATGGGCTACAGTACCCATTGACATTCTACTTTTACCATTCGCGACCACATTGTTCTTGGTGAGGTGGTAGAGAACACTCATGACATTATTATTCAAAAGTCTGAACCACCTTTTTTCCTAAAGATTCAACGACTTTTGAGTGAACACACATGGAAAGATCTCAATATGTCTAATCATTCAATAAGCAAACAAATAAATCACAGTAGATGCACATGGATCAAGAGCAATGTAGATCAATAAATTTTTTTATTATTTAGACTTAATACCATATAGGCCATGCTTAACATCATAATGTTTTTTTATGTTTAAGGAGGATTGTCCTTCTCCTTAAGATACTGACTTGTTATCACGAGTTCATACAAAATCAATGCACAAAGGTCAAATCATTTTAAAGATAAATTCTCCACTTTTAACGAAAGCATGCTCGTACTCTTTTCCTAATGAAGTCAACATCGTAATTCACACCACATACTTTACAACAATAGGAAATCACTTCAAAATTTTTTTATGTTTTAGCGTGAAAATAGATTTAAAAACATGCACCAATTTGGGAAATTCTTTTGAATTATAGGCACCCATAAAGAACACTAGTTAAACACACCATTACTTCTCAAAAAAGAGCAAATATTAATGCCTCCCAAGGCAGAAAAGTCACAATTTTTAAGTCAATATAATTTCTTCATTGAAGGGAGACCTAATTTCACATTGTTAGACCAAAACAGCACATTTTATAAGAAACATCAATAAATATCCTAACATTGTCTCATAAAGGCAAATGCATAATTAGCATATCAATATGAATAATAAACATGACAAAACATAAATTTGATCAAAATCTATTTTCATGTACTAAATGCTTTCCAAACATGCATAACATAATGTCAACATATACAACATATAAAAAACATACAACTTATATCCAAAACTCCCATCACGAAAAAGCTACTAGGAAATCTTTAGTTTCAAACTTATGTAAGATTAGAAGGAAAAGGTAGGGATACCTAGAATGATACTACTGAAATCAGCATCCTCCACTTAGGGGGAAACCATTTTAGAGGGACTTATTTTAACCTTCAAGAGGTAGCACCTTAGCATCATCATTTCTCAAAGTCTAATACCTAAAGGAAACTCATGATGATCAAGGTAGACCATTCTATCCCAACCACATAAGGCCTTAACTACACCATGAGTACCAAGAGTCATGAAAACCTTAGGTGAATCATTAGAAAATAAAGACCTCTTTTCTTTTCTTTAAACACTAGGCAAGGTATATTCTAGGTCATTTAAATCCACACCATCACCTTATGAGGAAGCTTCCTATCAACCACACCCAGGTACAACCTAAGAACTTCCTCAAATGGTCATGGTTAAGGTCAATCCTAATGGAAAACTAAACATTTCTAGGTAGGTCAACATTCATCCTCTCCTTCTCTTTATGGTTTTAAGGGACACCTACTACCCTCAAGGTCAACCTTAGGACAAAAACGTAATTTCAACCTATGGAACAAAACCCTTTCTTCCTTTTTTCCCTACTCTATAAAATAGGTTAATAAGAGAAACTAGCCACCTAGTCATAAGGGTTCTCCCATTAACCAGCATACTCCACAATAACCTTACAAGGTAAGCAGACTACCTTCACTTCTAGGATAAAGCCTACTCAAAAGAATCTAATTCACACAAAGCAATTATGAAGCATTTCTGAAATAATAATGCAAAAATGAAACATTTACACTTTTTCAAAGGCAACATAATCTTTAGCTATTTACCACATTTTCTCAAAGCATTTCAAGTCTATGCCATAACATTACATTATTATCATAGCAAATCATATAACAACTTAACATTCCAAAGGGAACTCCATTAAACCTTAACAATTTTTAGCAAGTTATAACTATATATTAAGCATATCATGGCATAAGTTCTCAAATAACATATCATTTCACATCAATCATATATGTAGCCTAAATTGCATCACATCAATATATACTAAAAATTCACCATCACACATACTCATCAACCCATAAACAAAAATAAGCATCAAACTCACCTTTTTCTCCCTCAAGCATTGATATACCATCTCATCCAAGCAATCAAATCAAAAAGACTTCCAGACAAGAAAAAATAAGAGAGAAAGATCATATAGAGTTAGATTCAATGGAACAACACAAGAGTAGTGAAGAAAGTTAAACTGTATCGTCCTATTGCCTTTTTCTTGTAGATGTGACGTGACTCACTACCGATGAACTAGATTCTACAAGACGTGGTAATATGAGACATTTGGACCCTAAAAAAACTTTTATAACATTGCTCAAACACCGCGTTTGTCATGACCGAGGAGCACTACCTAGAAATAACATGGCGTCGTTGACATCTCAGAGGTCTTATACAGCCCATAGTCATTATTCATTGCATTGTCATAGGTAAATTCAGCGGAAATTTTAAAACATTTCATAGCACATTATATGCTTGAATCATCACTTCATATATAAATAATATATAAGCCATAATCCATAGTTCGACTCTAATTTTCTTTTTCAATCTTAAACTAAACATCAATTGAGTAGAATAGGGACACATCCCTTATCAACATAACATATAAACTAAGCTATTACACATACTTTAATTAAGAAATAACATAGGTTATCCTTGAAACATGAGGATCCCTTTCTTGAGCTTGGGAAACATCTATCAATCCCTTCACATTAGAGACATCCTTTAAGCGCCCATTATCTACACTTAGTCTACAAAAGTGAGAAGAATGGTGTTAGTACAAGAATGCACTAAGTATGACAACCATGAAATTAGGAAATCATGCAACATGATTTTTACTAAAACTTCAGAAAACCTTGATACAATAAGTATACCATAGCTCATATACTTAACATAGGTATAGACACTATTTAAGACAACATATAAACTCACACATATAGTATTCACATATAGACATGTATAATGGTTAAAACATCACATAAGCCACATAATTCATTTAAGGTATATCTAACATTCTACAACATTATTCTTTCTTTTACCTAACGCGTTTTGCCCCTAAATAACCCTATAGTAACACTTGGTGCAATGCATGAATAGTGTCCCATTCCACTATCCACACTGAAGCAATAACTTAAGTACACCAAGGTGAATATTCACATAACCATCATTACACTAAACATAGACATTTATGAAACCATAGCATATCATAAGACACATATTTCATACATGACTCAACATACTTTATATATCACATAGGAGACTCATTCCAAGAGTTTATACAAGTAAAGACTACAAAAACATCATAATTGACAATAGAAAAACAAATATATGTTTGTGATTCAGTTTATTACAACATCATAAGACCTTACTCAAAATTTCATTCTAAGCGTACTTGTGTAATGTACATGTAAAGCCTCATAACGTCACACATGCTAAGTAAATTCAAAAACACACCACAAGAATACCATTTAATTCATGCATCAACATGACAATAATAGTGAACTACATACTAAAGTTGGACCTTCATCATATGAATAGTAAGACCAACATCATGCATATTCAAGGTAAGACCTCTATCATATAGCCAATAAGACCATCAATATTCATATAAAGTAAGACCTCATGATATAGACATTTTTGAACTCATATTCATCATATTATCATATAATTAGGTCAATACCATAATATCATGCATAAAGGCCACATGTATATCCATATAGAACACCTTCCTAGAGATCCCTCCAAGAGCTACTAGTGCAATGGATTAAGTCCCATACCCTCACCTACACTAAGAAATTTCCCATACGTTATCCTTGTTAAGGTCCGCTAAATTATTTACCTTGCCCATTTTACTTTATGAAAATGCTAGACTTAATAAAAATAAGACCATGTAACTAAATACGGAATCCGGTGTTGTCCCCTCACACCAAAAGAGCGTATTTTACTTTCCATGGTAAAACCTAAGTATTGTACTAGCATAATAGGTGGATCCATTTTTTAGGTCAAATAAGGCATCACACATTTGGAACTAAGATATATGTATTGGACCCGCTCCATACCTATTATCATTAGAGTCGTTATCTCATAGGAATCCATGGGTGAATCTGCCTCTAAGGGAAGTCAACACCTCATGTGGAACCATAGGGTGAATCTTCGTCCAGGAGAAGTCAACACCTTATTAGAAGCCATTGTTGAATCTTTCTGCAAGGGTGGTAAACACCTCTCATTATCTTGTTCACTTGGTTCTAGGCTATGTTCCCCTTATTGAAAAGCCTGTATGAACATTAAAATAGGCTTTAGAAGTGATGATTCCTCATATGCCTTATCATAGGTTATAGATAAGAATTAATCTTTCATTAATATAAATCATGTTATAAGACCTTTCATATGGAAATATCATATTCAAACATAGGTTAGTTTAGAGTACAATTGAGAAAACCATTAACACGACTCAACTTACTAGGTTATAATACATACTTCTTTATGCAATCATTCTTGTGTGTATATGTTCTTATATGAGGAAATCTTTCACATACAAGATTTAGATTGTACACATAGGCATACTTCATCATATCATATACTTTCATGTTCATAGCTTTATATTTCATTCATATTCATATACATAATAAAATCACCCAAGGCACTATTCTATGAAGGTAGAGAGTTACAATATAATGACAAAATCCCATACCATTACCCATACTAGTTCACCTATCAATTAATCCTAGTTAAGATACATATCTATACTTTCATGGACATATACTTTACATGGATTATAGTAAACAATAATGCATATGAGAACCATCCTTTCATTATACACAATGAACCTATATTACTCATAGGAATGCACGAGGTGTGTGTGTACATTGGAAGACATGATAAGGTAATGGCTATAAGCATATCCTTGAGGAAGCCACTCTATTATTACAAAATACACTTTCATTCATAGGCCACACACCATCTTATATCATAGGATACAAGGGATCTTGAACATTGCATCAAAGACTCCTAACATTACCTAATATTTGGGTATATAGGTAGGTGGTCATTCACCATTATCACTTCATGATTGGAAGCACATATACCATACCTAACCCTTAGAACTTCATTCAGATGTAGAAGAAACAAGCAACACCTAACCCATGATATACTAGATTGAAAGACTTGGCATATAACTAACCTTGTGTGATAATCATAACCACACCTCATAATTCGTAAACTTTCCTTCATGTACATAATTATCACATATAGAGAATGACAAGAAAGTAAATGCTGCCACCATAGATGGACCATACCACACAATGTCATTCAAGGCTAATTCAACTATTAATTCAATAGAAAAGTAGAGGAGTATGGAAATCTTACCAATTCACCAAACCTTCATTATCATTGTTCACTTTTCAATAATTCACCTTAAATTTGAATACAAAACACTAGAAATAGACAATTCAACATACTAGAATTAACATTCAATCAGCATCAAATAAAAATGACAATACCCACATCATAAAAAAATTTGAGAATTGTGAAGGATAACGGTTTCATCATGAAATTGGAATGAAAATCAATATAAAGAGAATATCTAATCATCAATACACCATAATCATGCTTTTTAAATCATTTTGAAAAGGAACTCATGGTTAGATTGAATGGTTGACAAATTGGTCATGAAACATCTTTGAAATAAGGATGAAAGATCACCATACCTAATAACATGAACAATCCATAAAAATTTGATCTAAAATCCATTGAAATAGTACCCCAAAGTTGTCCTTGATCTTCAACTCCATTAGAGCTTTCTAGAGAGAGTATGGTTTTAGTGGAACGGTGAAATTTAAAGAATGAATTTGGAATGGGGTTCTTATCACTTTAACTAACTTAAAGTACCTAAAATATGCCATAATAACAATTCATACTACTTTTAGGACATGGGGTGAGTTTCCTATTCACCCCTTAAGTAGAAATCTCACTCGACAACATTCCAAGCACCAACAATGGAGGGTAGTCGACAGATTCTCTTTTAGTCACCGACGCCTTACTTTTTTCTCCGTAGATATGGAAAAAGACTCCATTCTTATGGGGATGAGCTCATGCTTTTACGTGTTTATCAGCGGCCCAAATTGATGGGGCGTCTATGCATTCATGCAATGTCGATTGTTAGCTCGTCTGTTGGACACTGCCAAGGAAGTATCTAGGAAGCATTTACGTCATCCTCCAGGACCCCTTGGGTGTCCCTAAGGGAGTCTTACCTTGATGTTTCGAACCTAATTATTATTATAATCATGTTAAGAACCTCCATAGCATCAAACAACATGTAAATCATACCAGGGTACACTACAACACACTAGTATGTCTAAGGTCTGACTTTAAAACATTTGAGACATCTTCAATGTATGAACTCAAAAAAATTTCAAATAAAGTATGCACAGTGTAAAACACTTTATCAAAATAATGTTGACATTTTTTAGGCATATGTGAGGATCTAGACGGCATAACCCATTTTGAGAGACTTACATGCCTAATGTGAAGACATGAATTAAAATACTCTTGTACTGATTGTGTGATATTTTAAGTGATAATATTATTATTCCTCCTAAATTTATGGTATTTGGGGATGAAAATCTTAAAAGTCATATGTGATGTGTTATGTCTTTATTTGGTAGACCTAAGTCCCTCTTTTGGATGCATGAAAGATTTGTGAATATGTGATCCCTTGACATGGTAGGCTAAAACACCCTTGGCATATATGTGTATGAATGATTTAAATATGACCTTTAACATCTAAATAAGGTCAATGATTTGGAACCTCCTATATAGAAAGAAGGTTAAGATATCATTGAAGTTTAGAGTCGTAAGGGTATCCTTCTCATGTGAATGATGGACTGACGAATAGGTTTGCTAGAACGACAAGAAACCATCTCTAAGAAAGTCATTAAGATCTATTTATTGACCATTGAGTGGATTCCCTATCAGAACCTTCTTTGTTAGGTGTATTATGATTTGGTAATGACAAAAATTTTGTACCTATTCATAAGACCTTATGTGATTGAACATACTCTATTAGAACAAGGATATCACCGAGTGAATATGTGTGGGGAGTATATCAACATATGTTTAGACAAGAGTACAAACAAATCCATGATATTCCTTAACCATGTGCCTACATGGAAAGTGTTCTAGTTCTACCCTTGGCATGTAGAACACCCTCTATCTGAGTAGGGTAGACTCTGTATTCCATTTCTAGATAGTACAGTCTATGTCTAGTAATGCCTATTCTGATAAAGCGGGATACATTCTAGTATTGGTGAAGTTCTACAACATATAGGTAGTAGAAGGGGACACTATCTATACATTACACGAGTAGGCTTTGAGAATACTAGGATGAGGGTTCTGCAGGTGTTCTCCAAGAACAATATGTTAAGTCCTCTAAACGTACGATTTTTTTCAAAATGGTTTTAATGAAAATATGATTTTCTTAATGAAGTATTTTTTCTAAAAAAAGTACCTAAGGGTGATTTGATGATTGCTTAGGTAGGCTTGAACAGGATGTATGGGCGGTCTCTTCATGCTTCACTTAGGTGATTCATTGAGTAATCTTAGGTAGGGAGTCTAAGTGATATAAAGGTTTATTTAAATGAATGTAGAATAATTTTATATGTGATGAACTGGAAAAACCTTACTATAGGTAGTCTTCAGGATTATCTAGGTGTGTCTGAAAGGGTTGTACGAGTGACCTCTTTATATATTACATAAGTTGGACTTAGGATTACCTCTACTAGGGGGTCTATGTGAATATGGTCATGTGATTAATGTTACTTAAAAATTTTCTATATGTGATTGTTTGCTTGAAATATTTCTCTCGAACTCTTTTATGTAGTTTTTAAAAAAAATATCATGAGAGCATGTTTATATACTAAATATCCTTTTTTCATGGTTTTTGTATGACTTTAATACTTAGTGAATGCAATATGCTAACCCTTTATTTTCCCTTTTTTGACTTATTTGTAGGTAATTGAAAGTCTTTATACGCCATGAATGATGGATAGGTTTCTAAGGATTTTAAATGAAGTATTGTTGAGTCTTCATTGATTTGAGGACTAGAAGCACATCTTGCTTTTATATCTATAGTTTTTATTATTAGTCTTCTATGGCCTTAGTCCCTATGTGGTACATTTAAATTATATGGTTTAATGGGACAGTGTAAAGATCGATGGTTTTAAGAGTCTTCCTCATGCGTTTTAATGAAAGTATTGTTCATGTGTAAAGAATGTTCTTAAATCTTACATTTTTTGTCTACATTATGCAATGATTGATTCAAGAAGCTTGTGTGGTACTTTTAGAAGTCTTATTCGTCGGTAAGGTCTAGAAGGTGATCCCCGATTGTGAGACATTCAATCCTAATCCTTTAATCGGGAGAATAGATAATGGGTTACCTAGACATGTATTATGCATGGAGACATAAAATACGGGATTAACCGGGGCTACTTCACTTTGTAACTTCAACTCATAAGCAACCATCCTGACCCGTTACAATATCTCATAAGGGCCTTTATACCAGGGACTTAGCTTCCCTGTTTTATCAAGTCTCGTCTCACCTTTCATTGGTTAAATCTTCAAGTAGACCAACTAAACTATTTCGAATTCAAGGTCTATTCTTCTATTGTCTGCATAAGAATTTTTCTTACTAAAAGTTGTTCTCAATCTATCCCTTATCATCCCATTCTTCTCAAAGGCTTCATAGATTATCTCGGGACGTAGGAGTGAAGACTCACCTATATCAAACCACCAAAACAGTGAACTACATTTCATACTATAGAATGTTCCAAAAAGTGATATAGAAAAAATCAAATAGTAGATATTGTTGTAAGAAAACTCTATCAAAGGTTGGTTATCATCACAATTACCCTATAAGTAAACTACACAAGCCCTTAAAATATCTTATAGGTTCTGTATGGTACACTCCTCTTGACCATCCGGTTGAGGATTAAAAGCGGTGATAAGTTTCACTTGAGTACCTAGACCATTTTGAAAATACCTCAAAAAACGAGAAGTGAATTGGTTATATCTATTAGAGATGATGGAAAAAACTATCCCATGCAAACTTAAAATGTCATAAGGGTACAACCTAGAATATCCTCTGCTGAATAAGTAGATTTGATTGGATTAAAGTGCAATGATTTTGTCAATATATCAACAATCACAATATTGAATCATTTTGCCTCTCGAGTCGAGGCAAACATACAACGAAATTAATATTGATATCATACAATTTCATAGTTGGGACTGAGATAAGCCTCCCGGTCTTTGATGTTGGGCCTTAACTTGTCAACAATTAGGACATTTAGCAACAAACTTAGCTATATCTATCTTCAAACCTTCCCACCAATAGATCTCTAACGATTATGATACATTTTTGTGTCATCTGAATGAATGGTGTATCGAGAACCATCAGACTCTTCAAAAATTTGTCCCCTTAGACAATAGACATCTGGTACGCACAATATACCTTGGTACCTGAGTACCCCATCCCCCTCTTGGGTGAATTCTTCTTTGAACTTGCTAAGAATCGATTCTTTAAACTTCATCAATAGAGGATCATGGTATTGTTTAGAATTCACCTCAAAAACCAAAGATGATTCGGAGTTATGATTACTGTAGACCATTCTTTTGGAGAATCTTCAAGTCGAACACCTAGCTGAGCTAATCTACGCACCCCTGTTACTAACTCTTTCTTATAATCAGGAAAATGGGCTACATTACCCATTGACATTCTACTTATAGCATTCGCGACAACATTGTTCTTGCTGGGTGTTAGAGAACACTCATGACATTATCATTTAAAAGTTTGAACCACCTTTTTTCTCTAAGATTTAACTACTTTTTAGTGAACACACATGGAAAGATCTTGTGGCCGCTGAATATATCCACATGTACCCCATACATGTAATTCATCCATATTTTCAAGGAAATAACTATGACCACTAATTCAAGATTTTCACGACCAGGGAGCACCACCTAGATGTTGACGTATTTGACCTCTCAGAGGTTTTTTACAAGACCATAGGCAACTTTCATAGTATAAATGTAAAAATATTTGAAAATGTAATATTTTTCATACCACAGCATATGCTAGAATAATCACTTCATATATATATAAATTATCATAAGTACATACTAAGACTATAAGTCACGTTTCCATATTAAGACATATCTCAATATAAAAGAATAGGGACACGACCCTTAACAACAAAAACTATATCTTTAACATATTACATTAACTCAAAGAACATCTTGACATAAGCAATCCTTTAATCATAGGGATCATTTTCTTTGAATTTTGGAGTTTTATCCAAGCCCTTATCTGAGGAGACATCCTCTAGGCATCAACACCTACACTTTGTAAAAGATGGAGAAGAATGGTATTAGTACAAAAATTCACTATTTATCACAACCATGCAAAACACATGCATTTAAAGAGGACATTTCATTTGAAATTATGCAATATGACTTTTTAGTTAATTTCATGAACATTAGCATAGTAACCACAATAAAGTTCAAAAACGTAAAGTAGACATGGGTACTATTCATAATAAAACATTAAACCACTTAACTCATTTTAAGGCATCTTAAATACATACAACTCATTACCTTATTTATTTATCTTAACTTCAGTCCTTAAGCCACCCCCAAGTGTACTTAGCACAATGTATCACCCTAAGATTATCTACAATAATCTGTCGTAGATATGCATCATAAACACCACCACATACATTCACAAACTCATAAGAACATCATACACACAAGCTGAACATAAGACCCAACAACTAAGAAAACCACAAGTTACACTAGTGCAATGTATAGGTAGCATCCCATAATATCAGTTGCAAATAGTCTTCCTAAGAAGTCACCCTAGACTAGGCATATCATACTCAATATATCATAATACCTACATTTATAACAAGGCATAAGGCCACATAGTTCATACCATCATATAAAGACTCATCCCTTTACTACAACCTTAGAGATAACTCATTAGTTCATATCATAGGTTAACCACCCTCACAGCCCCTTTACAAGCTTACTTGTGCAATGTTCACATGGAGTCCCATACCCCACATATACTAAGTAAGACTCATTCTTAAGTCATAACTGTAACCCACATGCATGATCTTAATTTATGTCTTTACATAGCAAATTCACTATAACATTCTTTCATACAATTTATACATAACATAAGTTTTACTTTCATAAAGTACTAAACTTATCCTTTCTTTGAGTTCACTAGTGCAATGAATGGGTAGGGTCCATAGTCCTACCTATAATAAGTTACCTTCTCAAGGAATTATGATAGAGTCCATATTCATATCTTAGTTAATTTCTTAACTTTAATGAGTCATACCAATAACAAACATAGCCATGTGATCTACATGGAATCCGGTGTTCTACTACCACATCGAAAAGTAAAGGTACTACTTTCAAACGTAGGACCTTTATACATAATAGCTATTCTAGTCGATCCACTAAGGTAAGCCCTACTGGGGCACTTAGTTATAGAACATGCAGATTGCTACTAGAAACCTTGACTTTCTAGCATGGAGGTGTCCATCTCCTGAGACAACATCTATGTTGCGAACCCGGACTTGCTATATGTGAGGTTCTCTTATGGGAATCTTGACTTACTAATGTGAAGCTCCAACTCTCATTTGTCATGTTCACTTGTTGCTAATATCAAACATCCTTTTTAAACATATTTAAGACATTAGTACATTTATTCATAACGAAGTCCTTAGGAGCTTGCTCTTTGATACATCATATAACTTAAAGGTTTCTAAGATGAAAATGTATGTTCATCATTGAAACTATTTCATGTGAGAATGTCCTTTCACATAAGTCTACAATTCATATAATAATTTGTAGGTGCATACACATGTGAGTTCTACATTCACATTTACACTTCAAGACACACATGTTCATAACTTCATGAATCATATACTTACATGCATAGTAATAGGTAATGATGAATTGGAGAACTATCCTATCCATTGTAATCATGAATCTACCCTACTCATAGATATGCATGAAGTGTGTGTTTACATTGGTCAACATGATCAAATAATGGATATAACCTTACATTGATGAAGACACCCTCTAAATATAATAACAGATGTACAACATTTGTGAAGTCTCTAATCACACAAATATAGATTATTAAGAGATATATACTACATACACTCACAATACATCATAGGAGACAAGACCATATTCAAAATTAGAATATAATTTGCCTAACATACTTTAATCACACATTCATACGGGGTTAATATAGGTAGAGGTTATGCTATAAGAGTTTTCATCATCATTATCCATATAGACTATACCGAAATTTTACATGATCATCCACATATATACAACATCAACAACACACCTAAATAAATTAACTACTGTAGTAGCCTATACATTTAACTTTACATAACATCAATTCATTTAGATCATAATTCTAGAATCAAGGATACACCCTTTAACTTCCTAAACATGAAATAATCATATTAACTACTCTCGTATAAAATGCCTTCAAGGTCATGCACATCATAAAAAAGTATGTATAAGAATCAAAACACCGCCACCATAAGTGGACCATACAAAGAATCACAATTTTATATATGCATTCTAAGCTAATTAGAGGAAATAGGTCAACTTACTAAGTCTCTAATCTAATGATAGTTATTGTTAAATTCTCCTTAATTAATAATAAATTGTTATAGATAATACTAGGATTAAACAATATTCTATAATCTAATAAAAATATAATCATAGTCTACTCAAGATAACAAGACCCATGACATATCATAATTTTAAAGGGAAAGAGATCATGTGTTCTTTAGCGAATTGGATTACAAAATAATGTTTAAACCATACACTTATCATATAATAATCATTTGAATGCTTTTGAAATAACATTAACAATGAACCCATGGTAGATTAAAAAATGAGATATTTGACTTTAGAATCATGTTTAAACAACCATTGAAAGAACTCCTTCAATGGAAGTTTATCTAAGGATGAAAGATTGACATACCTCAAAACAATACGATCCACTAAATTTTGTAAAGAATGAACCAAGAAACTACCTCCAAATCTTGTTCTCGAGCTTTGTCTCCAATAGAGGTTTCAGAGTTTCATATTTTGGAGGAAATGATTGATTTGGATGAGTGAGTTCTACATTAAAGATTAAACTTATAAAGGGACTTCAAATACCCATTGATAACTAAAATAACCATCCATGTTTTTAATATGACGTGGGTTACATTTCCTAATTCAACCTTAAAAACTAGCATTTTTTGATAGCAAACAGGTTCCAAACGACGAGGAAAATTGATGGACCGTTTGTGGAAAGAAGGACCATTGTGAACCTCTATATTTTATGTAAGACACAGATATTTATAAATTAATATCCCACATTTTTTGGTCTTACTGAAGGACCCTTTGGGGAGTCATGCCCAGAAGTTTCGAACATAAATACGTCCATATACAATTTAGGATGCTTTCCTACGATTTCTGACCCAAAAAAACACCTAAAACATACAAAGGCACACTAGAATGCAGTAGTACGTCTAAAGTCAACCATTAGAAAGTCTCAGTCGTTCTTCCATGTTTGATATCTAAACAACTTCAAATAACGTACACAAGATCTAAACTACATAATTAACATCTTTAATACAATTTTTAGGAACATATAAGGCTTTAGATACCTTAGTTCATATTGAGGATCTTAACAAAGGTCATGAGTTGTGTACTGCTCATGCACCTTGAGTTGTCTAGAGGTATATGCTATCCCCTTATAATATTGCATGAGGACATAACCTAAACTCACTGGAGAAGCATCAAAATAATGTAGAAACTCTTTTTTACCCTCCGTTAAGGTCAACAATGGAGTTGAGGTAAGCCTATCATTGAACTCTTGGAGGTCTCTCTCATAACCTTCCGACAACTCAAATTTAGCATTCTTTTTTGTTAAGGTTTTGAATGGAGAATCAATGGATGAAAAACCATCAATAAATCTCCTATAATACACGGATAAACCTAAGAAACATTGAATATTAGTTAGAGTCAAAGGTCTAGGAAAATTCCATTTTCTTTTGATCTATCTCTATGCCCTCACTTGAAACAATGCGATTAAGAAACACGACTGATCTCAATAAAAATTCACAGTTATTCTATTTAGCAAAGAGTTGATGTTACTTGCACACTTACAAGACTACCCTCAAAGGACCCATGTGATCATATCATCAATGAACACAATTAAAAAGGAAACAAGGTTGTAAAATCATAGGAGAACCCCCTTGAAGTAACATGGTGTACTTGACCTCTCTGAGGTCTTATACAGGCCCATAATTATCATTAATTGCATTGACGTAGTAAATTAAATGTTTTTCATAGCACGTCATATGTTAGAAACTTTACTTCATATATATAAAACATAAGTCATAATACATTTTTAGACCCTAAGTCTCTTTGCCATCTTAGACTCAACAACTTTAGAGTAAATTAGGGACACGACTCTTAAGATACATTACATAACTATAAAACATAGAGACACTTTATAGAAGAGGCATAAGTAGGAGGTCCTTGAACTTAAGGATCCCTTTAATTAAGCTTGGCGAATCATCTATCAAGCTCTTGACCATTCAAGGAATCCTTTGATCATCCATAACCTACACTTTATGAAAAAAGTAGAGAAGAATGAGAATAGTACAAGAAAGCACTTATGAAAACCATGCAACAACATGCATTTAAAGGGACATTTTCTTGAAATCATACTTCATGCCTTTTTGAGTAAATATTCATTGGAATCTTTAGAAAATAGCATTTATATCATTCACGTACTTCATATAAACATATTGAAATGTTAAACATTACATAAGATCACAAATAGAACTTATGACATTTTTTAGTCACATTACAATAAGTTCTTTATTTCTTAATAGTGAACCATCTTCTTTTTTGTTCATTAACTTTCCAAGTAACCCTTTAGTGATACTTTGTGAAATGCATCACCTTAATTTAACAAAGAAAACATACATACAACCTACATAGACCAACACATATCCATATTTAATCATTATACATAAAGGGCACATTTCAGTCAAAAACTTTGGACATTACAATATGCTACATCAAGTAACACATATATTTACTTCTTTGAATATACGTCATTATTAGACATTGTTCATGACCTCAATCTTTGTCTACTTGTGCAATGAACAGATGGAACCCAATAACTCCATACATTCTTAGTAGACCCTTCATAAGACCACAAACCGTAAAATTCATTTCATACATAAATAAGTACGTGAAAAAACTTCATTCATGTCAATACAACAGCTTCATCATAAACTCATTTATACAAACATAGTGCATATAAATATAAGACCACACCGTATAGGTTTATATGATGTACATCTTCATAAAAAGTAGACCAATTCTACCAAGTTATTGATATGGACATAAACATAATCATACTTATTAGGTCACCTTCCTAGGACTTCCTAAGGAGCTATATGTGCAATATCTAGATGGGTTCATTACTTTCATCTATCCTAATTAACCTTCCTTAAGTTCTCCTAGTTAGGATCCCATTCGTTTACTTCTATTGTACATTTTACTTTAGGGAAACTATATCCTTAATAGACATAAACCATGTGATTGTAATCATGGAATACGGTGTCATAAAACCCCACAGCGAAAGAGGGTGGCCTACCAGCCAAAGTAGAACCAAACATGTCATACCTTTTTAGGTGGATCCACTAGCTAGTATCCTATGGTGGCAACATAGTTATGGAACTTGGGGCATATGTAAAAACCCTCTTTATGACATGATTAGGCATTGTAGTTTTTCACATATGGAAACATCACTCTAACGTCCTTTTATGTCATGAGGGTATCCATCCTAGAGGTTTATGGTTACCTACCTTCCAACCATAGGAAGGGACACACACTCATATTCCAATTCACTCGTTCTCTAAGGTAAGATCCCTTTATTGAAAACCTTTATCACATTTTTTAATTTATAAAACATATGTTTAGGAGAGTCATCCCTTAATGTTCTTAACTCATAGGTCATATATAAAAGTTCACCAACCTATATCATGTAAAGAATCCCTTCACATAAACATAGCATATATAAAGCATCATCTAGTTTAGGGTACACATGAATACACCATTCAAGGGCCCTCTATTGACTAGATCTTCATACTTGTGTGTGTATACATATATGTGAGAAAACATTTCACAGAAAACATTGATTCACACATGTTCATACATACATATTCGTACATATAGAAACCAAAACTAGAACTATCCTATCAAGGTACACATATGTAATGCATAAGAAAAGTGCCATACCCTTGCCCATACTAGTACACCTATAAATTCATCCTATTATGGACTGCATAACATACTTCACATACATATACTTCAGATGCATAGTAGTAGACACTAGTGAATATGAGAACAACCTTTCATTAGACACTATGAACATTCACTACATCGTAAGCATGTATAATGTGTGAGTGTGCGTGTACTTTGGTAAACATTATCACATAATGTCTATCAAAAACTCATTTAGTAAGCCACTATCTTAGAACACATCACACTTTCAAGTATAGACCACAAAACAAAACTTAGTATAGGAGATAAAACAATCTTCATATTATACTTTAAGGCTCCTTAACATTAGCTATTTACACATTTACATAGGGGTATATGGGTCGAGGTCATAAAACCTTAAAAATGTATTAATGGAAGCACCTACAAATGATATTAGCTAACAATTTACAGGATCATAACAATCGTAACATAACCTAGACTCACAGCTCAAGTAGAAGACTAAGCACAAGTTACACATAAAGTGATCATCATAACCAATCTTTCATATAATGATCAATTTTACATCATGGACATGGATAACACGTATATAATGACAATAAAGTAAAAAACACCACCATAAGTTAACCATACAACACAATTCCATACAAGGCTTCATCAACATTACAATAAAAAAAGTAGAGAAGTAGAAAAGTAGAGGAGTTCTTACCAATTCTTTGGACTTTGTTCTTCATTGACCATTACTACTACTTCATCAATAATCAAATGTAGGTCAGTAGCTTAAGTACCACAAGCATACATGAAGTCAAGAATAAGCTACTACGAAGTCATACTCCAACTAGCATAACACATTAACATAATAGAAAGTAGATGAACATAGACCATTAGCCAATTTCACTTGCATGGATCATAACTCATATTCATTTAATATTATCAACCTACTGCAGTAGCTACATTTGTACATACATATACGAGTTCCACAATTATGCGTTATAGACACCATGTTATAGTGAATACCACACTTAACACCCACTAAGAAGTAGAGATCAAGTTCTTTAAGTATAAATACGCATTGATCTAATGTCACATAATTCATTATCAACACATATTCTATACAGTAGATGTAAGCATATTAACATACTCAAAATCAACTTTTATACAATTAAGGTCAAATCTTACAACCAACATAGCTTACTACTTAATAGCATAGAAGCCATCAATTAAACCAAGCCTTCTTTAGTTTGATCATATAATATTTATATTCACAATTCAACAAATTTATTAACCTAAGGTAGTAGCTATATGAACCACAAAATAATCGTTTTACACTTTTTTACTTTAAAAGGTCAACATTACAGTAATTTCATTGATAGCTAGGCTAAGCAATCTTTAATCTTGATACATGGATCCACATGGATCCTTCATCATCAAATCATAATCAAGTAAAGTAAATATAAACAATTCAAGTAAGAGAATTAGAATTCAATCAAGAACAAGCCATGACGAGAATGACCATGGAAGGGCTAAAGAAATATTAGGAAGGAACATGGGTTCATCATGCATTTGGATTAGAAATCACGTTCAAACCAATGAAACAATATTTAACTATTAAAAACATTTTGAAAAAGGAACCATTTCTTGAATGAAAGATTGATCAAAAAATCTTCTTTGAAAACATTGAGAAGAACTCTCCGAGTGAAAGGTTACTTGGAGATGAAGGATAACAATACCTTTATCTATATGAATACATCTAAAACATTATGATTCATCCATGTAAATCCAAGCTCCATGATTTTCTTGAGATTCACAAAAAATTGTGGTTAGTAGGGAAAATATTTTTTAAGGTAAAACTTCAATTCTTGGTAGAGGATTTGAACTTGGTTGTTCACCTGTTAGATATTTTAAATACACCCAAATATGGGTAAATTAATCAATTATAATCTTTTTAGGACGTGGGGTGAATTTACCATTCACCCCTTTAATTTAACAGATGCAAGATAGAAGCGTACACACCACCATCGACGGACCCATTGACTGGCCATAGGTCTTTCTACTGGGCATCCTTTAGCTTCCGACTATCGGTCCTTTGCCAATTTTTGGGTTGAAACCTACACAATCTAAGAACCAATCGATGATACCTCACCTACGAGTCGTTTATTTACCAACTGGCATCGTTTGGTCCGTCGATTTACACTGCCAAGGAAGTGTCTCGACCTTAGCAGTGTCAATCTACCAGCCTTGGGTCCTTCTTGTGTGTTATTTTGCAGATCCCTTTAGAGGTTGTACCCGGGAATTTCAAACTTAAATACAACCCCTAACAATTTTTATAATTTTCAACATAATTTTCACCGAAAAAACACCTGCAACTCGTCCAAACAAGCTAGGCCCTATCAAGACACATGTTGAGCGTCTTAAGGGCAATCTTTTGAACGCCTTGGATGTTCTTGCTCGTTTGACCTACAATCTTCTAGACATTACCTATAAAACAATTAAACATCATTATGACTTATTTAAAGGATTCATAATATCATGACATACAAATATAATCATGCATAGACACATGAGGCACAAAGATTACTAGTCGTCAAACGTCTTGGTCATCCCCTGACGTTTTACTTCCAAATAACCTCAAACTGTACACGCTGAATCCAAACAATATTATAAGACATATAAGGAACATAGGAACACAATACAAACATGTTAGGATCTAGACACCCTAACTCATTTTGGGGTTTTACAATATCCCACACTTGGAAACATTCGTCTATGAATGACACTTACGACTCTTTAATCACAACAATAATTTCAATACATCATAAATAAGTCGTAACATTTATAAAAACATCAAATAATTTTAGAACGCAATTCACACAAGCTAGAAAAACCATTATTCACTCACTCTTTAATGCATCAAACACAAAGGCTCTTAACATGTTCATAGGATGAACATCCTTTTCCAAATCATAACATGGTCATTACACCTCAATTGATTAAAATTCATCTTTCAAGGCCACATATAGGCAGATTACAACAATACTAAGAACAAGTAGGCACTCATACTTCAATGAACATAGAATTGAGTTAATTGAATAAACGAAGGTCTTCCTTAGTTAAACCTAGTGCCATGAAGGTCATACCCAACCATACAATTCATAGTGATGTCTATGGAGGAACGTCCATTGCCTCTACACACTTACATGTGTCATGAGTTAACACCTAAGAAAGTACAAGGTCAATTCCTCTATGAATGAGAAAATCTCAACCTTCAAACCATGGCATGATCGTATGTTCTTCCTAATGAAGTCTAAATAGAATGTCACACTAAACATATTAAAAAAATAGGAATTCCTATTTCTTATATAGTACTCACCTTCACATTAGGCATCATTTGAGAAGAATAACACAATTCATAGGCACAAACAGGAGCACTTAGCTAAACCTTGCTTTGACTTTCAAAGAGTGAGCCTACAATTATTCATTCCAAATCATAAAAGTCACATTGTTTTCAAGAGACTCAACATATATCTTTTAAAGGGACTCAAATTTTTATTATAAGGCTAAACATTTCACCTCACAAGTGACTAGCACTATGCTTCTTATCTTATCTCATGATGTCAAATACACAACTAGCCTATCAAAATGCAAATTAACATGAGAAAACATGGACGTGATCATCATTCTTTCATGCGCTTTGGAATCTTCACAATATCTTTAAGGTAATGTCAATCAATGCATAAGAAACATATAAAGTCATGCAATTCATACTTTATGCAAAACTCTTATTCATGAACAAGCTTACTAAAAATTCCATAGATTCAAGCTCAAGTAAGAATTGAAGGACAACGTAGACAATTTCTACAACCTTACTACTCCATCACCATCCCCCACATAGAGTAAACCCAATTAAGAGCAACTTAATCCAACCTCAAGAGGATCTAACCTTACAACCTTCATTTTGCATCAATTAAAAGTGATTGCAACTATATAAGAAATTTACAGTAAGTTAATATACGCATACTAAGCTATTATATGCCTTATCACCTAGGTCATTTTACTAAAATTATTAAGTTAGGTCATCTCATTCAACAACATAAGGTTTTCATACAATACAATAGACACAAAGGTTATATATCATTAGGGGAAAAAATATAGGAGACTTAGGCTTAATGACTCTTTCTTTTCATTGAATATTAATTTAAGATAACTTCTAGGTCAATCAAACCCACATCATCACCCTACAAATATAACAGTACTACCCTCAACTCTACAAAAACACCAATTCCACAAAATAAAGGGACTTATAACACGATATCAAATTAGAAACAATTCTATAACTCATGATGCCATAAGAACCTCATTCTTTATTCTAAATAGAAAATTTCCTTTTTACATTTAATATCATGGTCATATGAATCAATTATATACTTATTTCAACAACTTCTAATCAAAGAACAACTTAGTTAATTTATCAAAACATCTTACACTAAACTGCCTCTCATTACAGTGAGCATGTTTTCAAATTCCAAAATTCAATATATACGCAATTGATGGGAAAAGCATGGCAATTTGAGATACAAAAATTTATGAACTCATCCTCCATAAGCATGCATTCTATCATAAAACGTAGGATAAAGTTTATATTAAAAACTCCAATATATACTCGGAAACTTATCAAGGACCACCTGTATACAAAGGGAAATATTGAACACTTTTAATTACATATACTAAGGGTAGTGTGCTTCCGTAGGTAGTCATAAAGCATTTCCTGTTCAAATTATAGCACAAGGCTACTATCATACAAAACCATATAGTAACACTTTATTCCAAAAGAAACTCATGTCAACCATAATAACTCTTAACATGTTTTAACTATATCAGGACATACAATTCCCAATATAACATGTAATTTCACATAAATCTTATATATAGCCATAATTGGCATCATATCATAAAAAAGAAAAAAAATCATCTTCACACATACTCATACAACCATATAACCAAGATAAGCATTTGAACTCACCTTTTCTCCCTCAAGCATAGATTACAATCTCATTCAAGCAATCACATCTAAAAGTCCACCGGAAAAGAAAACATAAGAGAGAGAGATCTGATAGAGTTATGTTCTATGGCACGATGTGTGAATGATGACGAAGGGAAACGCTATCGTCCTATAGCCTCTCGTACCATTTGATGTGTCGCGATTCACCACCAATGATACAAGACTCTATAAGATGTGTCAATATGATACTTCTTAGACCATAAACAGCTTCTAAAACCATATGCTCTGATACCACGTAATCAGTTTCGTGGATCACCCCTTAGAAGTAATATGACGTACTTGATCACTCGGAGGTCTTATACAAGCCCATAATTATCATTCATAGGATTGACATGGTAAATTTAATGAAATTTAAAACATTTCATAGCATATCATATGCTAGAAAATTTACTTCATATATATAAAACATAAGTCGTAATACAAATTTAGACCCTAAGTATCTTTCCATCTTAGACTCAACAATTTAGAGTACATTAGGGACACGACCCTTAAAAAACATTCCATAACTACACAATATTGAGACACTTTATAGTAAAGAAATAGGAAGGAGATCTTTGAACTTAAAGATCCCTTTCATTGAGCTTGGAGGAATCATCTATCAAGCTCTTCACCATTCAAGACACCCTTTGAGCATCCATAACCTACACTTTGTGTAAAAAGTAGAGAAAAATAGGATTAGTACAAGAATGCACTAAATATGTCAAAAATGCAAAAACATGCATTCAAAAAAGATACTTTCTTTAAATCATACTTCATGCCTTTATGAGTAAATCTTTATTAAAACCATTAAACAGTAGCATTTATATCTAACATATACTTCATATAAACATATTCAATGCCAAACATTACATAAGATCACATATAGAATTTTTGACATTTTTTTGTCAAATTATACTAAGGTCTTTTTGCCTTAAGAGTGAACCATCTTCTCTTTTGTTCATTAACTTCCCAAGTAACCCTTTAATGATACTTGGTTCAATGCATCAGCTTAAGGTCACAAAAAAGCATGCATAAAACCTACATAGACTAACCTATATCCCCATATAAGCATAATAAATGAAGTGCACATTTAATTCAATACCATAGGACATTATAGTACTATCACGACCCAAACCGGGTTGCGAATGGCACCCACACTTACCCTCCTATGTGAGCGAACCAACCAATCTAAACCTTAATATTTCAACATATATCAACAGAAAGTAATGCGGAAGACTTAAACTCATTAATAAAAACAATTAAAAACTATTATTATCATCCCCAAAATCTGGAACTCATCATCACAAGAACATCTACAATCAAATGACTAAACTAAGAGTATTCTAAAAGCTTAAAATACATAAGAAGCTAGTCCATGCCGGAAGTTCAAGGCATTAAGACTTGAAGAAGAAGATCCAGTCCAAGCTAGAAGCATTAGCTCACCCTGAATTTCCGATGTAGTAAGACTGGCTTGAATTACTGTTGAGTTGAAGACGATGGCACGTTTGCTGTACTCCACAAATAAACAAGAAGAAAACATAAAAGTAGGGGTTAGTACAAAACACGGGTACTGAGTAGATATCATCGGCCAACTCAAAATAGGGAACAGTATATATCAATATTATCGTAAATCAACTATAAAACTCAACATGTAGCCACAACAAGTATTATAATCATTAATAAGTACCATCAAGTTCATCCATGAGGGCTCAAGCCTCAACACCATACTCATTTGGGAATTATGTTCGTTAGATTGAGTATATTAACATCTTTCAAGATTCATTATCTTTAATTCACTGGTGTCGGTACGTGACACTCCGATCCCTCATATTCATTATTCCTCTTGTGTCGGTACGTTACACTCCGATCCCCTATATCTATGTGTCGGTTTGTGACACCCGATCCCCTAATTCTACGTGTCGGTTCGTGACACCCGATCCCCTAATTCTATGTGTCGGTTCGTGACACCCGATCCCCTAATTCTACGTGTCGGTTCGTGACACCCGATCCCCTACATGTGTCGGTACGTGACACTCCGATCCACTAATATCATTCTGTAAATCATCAGGCCTTCTCTATACCAAGGCATCATCAATCCCATTACTTTAATTCATCAAGCCTTCTTCTATACCAAGGCATCATCATTAATAATGTATATTAAAGTTTCCTTTCAAGATTTGGGATTCAATATTTTCATCATGCTTATCTTATCACAATCACATAATCATATTCATGCAAACGTACAATTAAGCATATAGTAGGGTTTACAATACTACCAATACAAATCATTCTCTATTAAGAGTTTACTATGAAAGCATGAAAATCATAACCTACCTCCACCGAAGAATTGGAATCAACAAGCAATCTCCCAAGCTTTGATATTCTTCTTCCTCGTTCGACTCTTTCTCTCTCAATCGATCCATCTATCTCTCGCTTTTCTTTTCTCTTTTTTTATTCAAAACCCTCTTTCTTTTACCCCATATTAAGATATAATTAAGAATAAAAGATTGTAATAATACCCCACTAATTAACTTAGGGTTACCTCTTTTAACCCTCAAGAATTTGAGTTATTAATATAAACCCACGAAATCTATAATTAAGGAAAGAATAGTCCCAAACGTCCCTTAAAACGTGTAAGGAAATCCGATTCTGCCTGGGATTTGCGTAACCTGTGACGGGCCGTCGTGCCTGCGACGGTCCGTCCTGCAGGTCGTCGCAGAGTTCAGAGACCCAAATTTCCACCAAGGGTCTGTGACAGTCCGTCACACCTGTGACGGTCCGTCCTACCATTCCGTCACAAAGTTCAGAGAGTCGATTTTTAGTACCCAATTTCAGATTTTCTAAGTGTTTTGAAACGAGACCCTGCGACGGTCCGTCGTGCCCATGACGGTCCGTCGTGGGGTCCGTCGCTTCTGCCAGTTTTTCCAGAAATAAAGTCTGCTGCTCAAAATGACTAAACGGGTCGTTACATTAGATACCAATTTACCCATCGTTCATCCCCGAACTATCAAAAGAAGGAAAACAAGGGCGAAAAGGAGTACCTGAATCTTTAAACAGATGTGGGTATCTTTCTCGCATATCCGCCTCCTTCTCCCAAGTGGCTTCTTCAACCGGTCGATTCTTCCATTGCACCTTGATGGATGCAATCTCTCTTGACCTCAACTTGCGAACTTCTCTATCTAAAATAGCAACAGGTTCCTCCTCATAAGAAAAGTTCTCATCAAGCAAAACTGAATCCCAACGGATAATGTAGTTTCCATCCCCATGGTATCTTTTCAACATCAACACATGGAATATCGGATGTACTCCGGACAGCCCTGGAGGCAAGGCTAACTCATAAGCCACCTCCCCCACTCGCTTAAGTACTTCAAATTGTCCAATGTACCTTGGACATAGTTTACCCCTTTTACAAAACCGCATCACCCCTTTCATGGGTGAAACTTTCAACAAGACTTGTTCACCTTCCATGAACTCTAAGTCTCTAACCTTTCGATCTGCATATTCTTTTTGTCTACTTTGCGCCGCTAGAAGCTTTTCTTGAATAGACCTCACTTTTTCCATCGAATCCCTCAAGATATCAGTACCCCAAGGTCTGACCTCGAACGCATCAAACCAACCAATGGGAGACCTACATCTCCTATCATACAATGCTTCAAATGGGGCCATATCAATGCTTGAGGGATAGCTATTATTGTATGAAAACTCCGCTAAGGGTAAGAAGCTATCCCAATGACCACCAAACTCTATCACACACGCACGAAGCATATCCTCCAACACTTGAATCATTCGCTCAGACTGACCATCGGTCTGGGGATGGAACGCAGTACTAAGGTCCAACCTAGTACCCAATTCTGCATGCAATGTTTTCCAAAACATAGAAGTAAACTGCGTACCTCTATCTGATATGATGGATAGTGGAACCCCATGCAATCGCACCACTTCCGAGATGTAAAGTTTGGCTAACTTTTCTTCATTGTAAGTCACCTTGACCAGAATGAAATGAGCAGATTTAGTTAACCTATCAACAATCACCCAAATGGAGTCATACTTACCCATTGTCTTCAGAAGACCAACCACAAAATCCATTGCAATTCTTTCCCACTTCCATTCCGGAATGGGCATTCTCTGAAGTGTTCCTCCGGGCCTTTGGTGTTCATACTTTACTTGTTGACAGTTTGGAGATTTGGCAATAAAATCCACAATGTCACGCTTCATTCTACTCACCCAAAAGTGTTGCTTTAGGTCACGATACATCTTGGTTGCGCCCGGATGTATAGAATACCTTGAACTATGAGCCTCTGTTAGAATAGTATTGATCAAATCATCGACGCGGGGTACACATACCCTTCCCTTGATTCTCAAAACACCTTCCTCATCGATTTGTGCTTCCTTAGCCTCTCCTCGCAATACTTTATCTTGAATTATGCGCAGTTTCTCATCATCAGACTGTCTTCCCTTAATCTTGTCAAGAAAGGAAGATCTTGCCTCCACAGAAGCCAACAATCCTCCCCTCTCATTTACTTCTAATCTCATCAAGTCATTAGCTAAAGTCTGAACCTCTCTAGCCAATGGGCGTCCAGAATCTTGCAAGTGAGCTAGACTTCCCATGCTTCCCGCCTTCCTACATAAAGCATCTGCTACAACATTCGCCTTCCCCGGATGATACAAGATAGTGATATCGTAGTCCTTTAGTAACTCCATCCATCTCCTCTGTCTTAAGTTCAAATCTTTCTGAGTAAAGACATACTGAAGGCTACGATGATCCGTATAGATCTCACACTTAACCCCATATAAATAGTGTCTCCATTGTTTTAATGCAAACACTACCGCGGCCAATTCCAAATCATGAGTGGGATAGTTACGTTCATGCACTTTTAATTGTCTTGAAGCATAAGCAATCACACTCTTCTCTTGCATTAGTACTGCACCCAAACCAGAATAGGATGCATCACAATAAACAATGAAGTTCTTACCCTCTACTGGCAAGGTAAGGATAGGTGCGGTAGTCAACAAAGTCTTGAGCTTCTGAAAGCTTTCCTCACATTCATCCTGCTTAGTCAAATTCGTCAATTGGGAAGCAATAGAAGAGAATCCCTTGACAAATCGGTGGTAGTAGCTAGCTAACCCAACAAAGCTCCTTATTTCTGACACATTAGTGGGTCTTACCCAATTCTTCACTGTCTCAATCTTAGAAGGATCAACCATCACTCCATCCTTAGAAACCACGTTCCCCAAGAAGGACACCGCATCTAGCCTAAATTCACACTTAGAAAACTTGGCATAAAGCTTTTTCTCCCTCAACATTTCCAATACCATTCTCAAATGCTCTTCATGTTCCTTCTTGCTCTTTGAGTATACCAATATATCATCAATAAATACGATCACGAAGAGGTCCAAATATGGCTTAAAAATCCCGTTCATCAAGCTCATGAACGCAGCAGGGGCATTCGTAAGACCAAAGGACATCACTACAAATTCGTAATGCCCATACCTCGTTCGAAAAGCAGTCTTTGGCACATCCGTTACCCGTATTTTCAATTGATGATAACCGGATCTCTAGTCAATCTTAGAGAAGACACAAGCACCTTGTAATTGATCGAACAAATCATCAATGCGGGGAAGAGGATACTTGTTCTTTATGGTTACCTTGTTTAGTTGTCTGTGGTCTATACACATTCGAAAACTCCCATCATTCTTCTTTACAAACAAAACCGAAGCACCCCAAGGAGATACACTTGGGTTAATAAAGCCTTTGTTCAATAACTCTTGAAGTTGTGCTTTTAACTCTCTTAACTCCGCAGGAGCCATTCTATAAGGGGGTATAGAAATGGGGCGAGTACCGGGTTCAAGATCAATACAGAAGTCAATATCCCTATCCGGTGGCATACCAGGAAGATCTGCAGGGAACACATCCAGAAACTCACGAACTACTGAAATCGACTCAATCGAAGGTACTTGGGTAGTGTCATCCATGAGATGTTCCAAGAAAGCTAAACACCCTTTACTAATCATTTTCCTAGCACAAAGAAAGGAGACGATGCGGACCGGATTGGGAGTGTAGTCACCCTCCCACACTAACGGGTCTGTCCCAGGCTTGGCTAACGTCACCGTTTTAGCATTACAATCCAAGATTGCAAATTGCGAAGAAAGCCAAGTCATACCCAGAATAACGTCAAAATCATCCATTTCTAAGATAACCAAATCTACATAAGTGTTGCTCCCCACAAAGTTTACCAAACAAGACCTATATACCTTTTATACTACCACAGACTCACCCACCGGAGTAGAGACACGAATAGGCATATCAAGTAATTCACAATGTAAATTTAGACCATTAGCAAATGAGGAAGATACATAAGAAAACGTGGATCCAGGATCAAACAATACAGAAGCCATGCAATCACAAACCAGAAGATTACCTGTGATGACAGCATCAGATGCCTCCGCTTCATACCACCCAGGGAAAGCGTAACAATGGGCCCTATCGTTCGTCTGTCCGTTGCCCCTACCATGTTGTGATGTAGTGGCCCCAGTTTCCCCATTACCTCTGCCGTTTTGGTGACCACTATTACCTCGACCACCACGCCCTCCAGAAAAACGGCCTCTACCATGACCACCTCTACCTCTAGCTATTGGGGGTCTGTAACTTGGTCTGGGACAATTTCTCCTAATATGTCCAATCTCCCCACATCCATAATATTCCTTGGAGTCGATCATATGCCCCTCGGAGAAGTGTTGACCGGTCTGAGGTGGTCCCCCAACTACAGTCTGTAGTGAAGACTGAATTGGTCGGACTGAGTATCTTCCCGAACACTGTCCTCTAGTGTAAGAACCATTAAACTCACCTCCCTTTCGAAGCCTTTTTGATGTCGATGTTGTGGTGAAGTCGTCTGGCTTCACTCCTTCCACTTCTATCACAAAGTCTACCACCTCTTGGAAGTATTTTGCCGTTGCCGCTATCTGTAAGGCCGAAATCCGCAATTCTGACCTCAACCCCTTAACAAACCGGCGAATCCGCTCTTGAGGACTGAAACAGAGTTGAGTGGCATATCTGGATAGTGCATGAAACTTAGCCTCATAAGCATTAACCGACATCCTACCTTGCTCTAGGCTCAAGAACTCATCCCTTTTCCGATCCCTCAAAGTCCGGGGGATATACTTCTCCATAAACAAACTAGAGAATGAGGCCCAAGTCATAGGTGGTGCCTCTATTGGTTGACACTCGACATGTGACCGCCACCACATTTTGGCGTTCCCTTGAAACTGATTAGTCACAAACTCCACACCAAACCGTTCTACTATACCCATCTTTTGTAGTAGCTCGTGACAGTCAACCAGAAAATCATAAGCATCTTCCGATTCAGCACCCTTGAAAACTGGAGGTTTCAATTTCAAGAACTTACTGAAAAGTTCATGTTGATAACTTGTCATTATAGGCCCAGTATTTAGGCGTGGAAACGTGCCTATTTCAAATGGAACATCCATACGGGGAGCCATAGTAGCCGCATGTTGTACCTCCGGAGCCTGAGGTGCTGGTGCAGAGAACACTGGGGGTGTCTGGCCCTGATCAGATAACCCGCTAAGACAAGCCAGAACCTGATTGATCATCTCTGGGGTAGGTTGGGGTGGCATTTCCTCATTCTGTACTTGCTCATTCACCCCATCCTCCCCCTCTCTTACTACTTCCTCAATCGGTGGACGAGTCACCTCCCGAGTACTAGATGGGCCAGGTGCTTGTCCTCTTCCTCTAGAGGACGTCCTCCCGCGACCTCTACCACGGCCTCTTTTCACTGCCCCTCTTCAAACTACAGCCCAAGTGGCTGGCTCAGACGCATCTTGTCTTGCCGGTGTTGGTGTTGGCGCGGTTGTTGCTCTAGTTCTAACCATCTACGAAATAGAGTGAGGATGGTCAGATACCAATTTGTATCACCTAGATACCAATTAGACCCAAGTAATAGCACGAAAGAAAGAAAGAATGAAATTTTCCTAAAGTCTTGTAGCCTCTCAAAGAAAAGTAAAGGCGTCCCCCTACCGTTCCTCAAGACTCTACTAGACTTGTTCTTATGTGATGAGACCAACGAACCTAATGCTCTGATACCAAGTTTGTCACGACCCAAACCGGGTTGCGACTGGCACCCACACTTACCCTCCTATGTGAGCGAACCAACCGATCTAAACCTTAACATTTCAACGTATATCAACAGAAAGTAATGCGGAAGACTTAAACTCATTAATAAAAACAATTCAAAACTATTATTATCATCCCCAAAATCTGGAGGTCATCATCACAAGAACATCTACAATCAAATGACTAAACGAAGAGTATTCTAAAAGCTAAAAATACATAAGAAGTTAGTCCATGCCGGAAGTTCAAGGCATCAAGACTTGAAGAAGAAGATCCAGTCCAAGCTAGAAGCATTAGCTCACCCTGAATTTCCGATGTAGTAAGACTGGCTTGAATTACTGTTGAGTTGAAGACGATGGCACGTTTGCTGTACTCCACAAATAAACAAGAAGAAAACATAAAAGTAGGGGTCAGTACAAAACACGGGTACTGAGTAGATATCATCGGCCAACTCAAAATAGGGAATAATATATATCAATATTATCGTAAATCAACTATAAAACTCAACATGTAGCCACAACAAGTATTATAATCATCAATAAGTACCATCAAGTTCATCCATGAGGGCTCAAGCCTCAACATCATACTCATTTGGGAATTATGTTCGTTAGATTTAGTATATTAACATCTTTCAAGATTCATAATCTTTAATTCTCTGGTGTGGGTACGTGACACTCCAATCCCTCATAGTCATTATTCCTTTTGTGTCGGTACGTGACACTCCGATCCCCTATATCTTTGTGTCGGTTTGTGACACCCGATCCCCTAATTCTACGTGTCGGTTCGTGACACCCGATCCCCTAATTCTACGTGTCGGTTCGTGACACCCGATCCCCTAATTCTACGTGTCGGTTCGTGACACCCGATCCTCTAATTCTATGTGTTGGTTCGTGACACCCGATCCCCTAATTCTACGTGTCGGTTTGTGACACCCGATCCCCTACATGTGTCGGTACGTGACACTCCGATCCACTAATATCATTCTGTAAATCATCAGGCCTTCTCTATACCAAGGCATCATCAATCCCATTACTTTAATTCATCAAGCCTTCTTCTATACCAAGGCATCATCATTAATAATGTATATTAAAGTTTCCTTTCAAGATTTGGGATTCAATATTTTCATCATGCTTATCTTATCACAATCACATAATCATATTCACGCAAACATACAATTAACCATATAGTAGGGTTTACAATACTACCAATACATATCATTCTCTATTAAGAGTTTACTATGAAAGCATGAAAACCATAACCTACCTCCACCGAAGAATTGGAATCAAGAAGCAATCTCCCAAGCTTTGATATTCTTCTTCCTCGTTCGACTCTTTCTCTCTCAATCGATCAATCTATCTCTCGCTTTTCTTTTCTCTTTTCTTATTCAAAACCCTCTTTCTTTTACCCCATATTAACATATAATTAAGAATAAAAGATGGTAATAATACCCCACTAATTAACTTAGGGTTACCTCTTTTAACCCCCAAGAATTTGAGTTATTAATATAAACCCACGAAATCTATAATTAAGGAAAGAATAGTCCCAAATGTCCCTTAAAACGTGTAAGGAAATCCGATTCTGCCTGGGATTTGCGCAACCTGTGAGGGGCCGTCGTGCCTGCGACGGTCCGTCCTGCAGGTCGTCGCAGAGTTCAGAGACCCAAATTTCCACCAAGAGTCTGTGACGGTCCGTCCTGCCATTCCGTCACAAAGTTCAGACAGTCGATTTTTAGTACCCAATTTCAGATTTTCTAAGTGTTTTGAAATGAGACCCTGCGACGGTCCGTCGTGCCCATGACGGTCCGTCGTGGGGTCCGTCGCTTCTGCCAGTTTTTCCAGAAATAAAGTCTGCTGCTCAAAAAGACTAAACGGGTCGTTACAAGTACGCTACATCAAGTCACACATATATTTACTTCTTTGCATATACATCATTATTAGACCTTCTTCATGACCCTAATCTTTGTCTACTAGTGCAATGAACATATGGAGCCCCATAACCCCATATATTCTTAGTAGACCCTTCATAAGACCACAAACCATAAAATTCATTTCATACATAAAAAAGTAAGTGAAAAAAGCTTAATTCATGTAAATACAAGACCATCATCATATAGATATTTAGGAAGACATAGTGCATATAAATATAAGACCACATCATATAGGTTCATACTGTAACAACCCTAAAAACAGAGAAGATATGAAGTGCTTAATGTGTCAAGAATGCCTATGATTTGACCAGGGTTCACACAGAATGATGCGCGTAAAACCATACCTCGGAACCCTTACTACAACAAAGCCAACTAAATTAGGGAGTTAGTTGAGCTTGGAAATTTTGTCTCCAACCATGTAGCGCTCTCGAATTCGAAGATTTACTCGAAGGAGTCTTTACCGGACTTGAAAAGAGAAAATCTTAAGTTTGAAGGATCTAGGGGGGAAATTGTATTTTTTCTAGATAATAGTAATATCTTAATTAACCTAAATATGAAGTTAATTATTTAATTAATAACAAAAAGGGGTAATTTTTGAAGAGAGGGCCGAAATTGGCCTCTTCAAGTGAAGTCTTTCTCCACCTAGGTTCGAACCTAGGTGGAAGCAATGAATTAAAGCGATTTTTATTTAAGATATTGAGTTAATGTAATTAACTAATAATTTTTATTCATTATATGATTTAAAATAAAATATAAATCAGATTTTTATTTAATATACAAAACCTTATTGACTATGTCCTAAATTGGGGAGTTAGTATGATTGCTGGTAGATTTAAGTGTATATTATGTTTTCGTTATGCATAAAAATATGTTTGTGTACATGAAATTGTAAGAAAGATAACGTATGTGTTCCAAAACTACGAGCATGTGTGTGCAAACATTTGGCAGTGACTACGTTTTTCTCAAATTAAGACTCCAAAATTGATAATGTTTTTGATGCTATTTTACGTGCATAAACCTATGTAAATCGGGATGATCATTAAAATGAAAGTGTGGCTATTTAAGTATTAATATTTTGGCTAACCGAATCGATGAACAATGCACCCAAAAATGTATTAAATGATCTAAAAATTACCCTATGAATTAAAGTGTAAATGTTGAAGAAAGTGAGCTGGAAAATGTGCCAAAATTTCTAGCAAATTATATGTTGTTTTCGGCTTAACACAGATGTATAAATCTGAAAATTTAAATGGGTATAATTTAGATGAGGTCATAAGGAATCGAACTCGCGACCTCACCCTTAAAAAGCACTAAAACATCAAAAGAGAAATGGGGTCAAGGGGGATTGATCTTGTGTGTGCTAGCTAAAAATTAATGTAAAAAAATTAATAAAAATAAAATGGGAGGCGTGGGAATCGAACCTACGACTTCCAGGCAGCGAGTGGAAGCAAAGGAAAAAAGATATTAGAAAAGGAATGTGAGGCATGGGAATCGAATCCACGACCTCAACGCTGTGAAGGAGAGAAAAATAGAGAGGGAAAATAAAAAAATAAATAAAGGTGAGTAGTGGAAATCAAACCCACTACATCTAGGCAGGCTGCGAAATAAAAGAAAAATATGTAGGGGTTTTGGGGGTTTGATCTCACAACCTCATGGTCTATGCTAATTGGACAAGGAGAATTTAATAAAAAAATAAAAGGGGTTATGGGGGTTCGATCCCACAACCCCTTGGCCAAATAAGAGGAGATTTCAAGGAGAAAAATAAAAACGGAATGTTGATGTTGGGGCTTGATCTAGGGTCCCAATGTTATGTGGACTAAAAATAAAATCAATGAAAAATATAAGTGCTGTCAACATGATCTCATAATCACTATTAACATAACATCCAGGAAGTCACCCTCTTAACATCACAATACAGATTCATGCATAGGCACACCACATTATAGCATAGGAGACAAGACATATTTATAATTTACTCTATGACTTCTAACCATGCTTAAGATAACACATTTTTATATATGGGTAGAAAGGTAGGGGTCATTCACCAATATCACTTCATAAATGTCACATGTATAGACCCTTATAACCCTAGCATGATCATTCTTATATACAAGACATAATCAATATGCATAGAACATGATACTAGTTAAGAAGACTAGACATATACTTCACATTGTGTGATCATCATAACCATACTTCATAATTTATAAACCTAACTTCAAAGCCATGATAAAAAACTATAGACATTAAGAAGAAACTAACACCCCCAATATACAAGGACCATACCACACAAAGACATTTAAGGACAATTCACTACCATTTCTATACAAAGTAGAGGGAATAGTGCAACCTTTCTAGTTCTGTAATCTTTGATCATCATTGATCAATTATTTATAATTCATCATCAATTTATAAATAAAATATTAGTTATAGATACTTTTACATAATTCAAATCACAATCTACTAACATCTCAACAAGATAACATTACCCAAATTATAGGCTAAATTGAGAATTGAGAAGGATGATAGGTTCTTCATCAAATTGGATGGAAAATCACCAATATAATAGTAGCTTATTATAAATTAATCATAAACATTATTTTCAAATCAATTTGAGAATGAACCCCTGGCTAGATTGAAAGATAGACAATTTGATCATAAATGCTCTTTGAAAATATTGGAAAGAAATCCTTAGATGAATTGATAACTAATTATAAGGAGTACCATACCTTATAAATTAGAATGTCAACGAAAATCTGAGAAGAAAAATCCAAGAATCCAACTCCATAGCTTCTTTTTGAGTTTGATCTTCAATGGAGGTTTTTAGAGAGGATTTGTTTTGAGAGGCAAAGTCTAATATAAGGATTCTAATTGGGGTTTTGCTCTTTTTAACTAACATAATATACCCAAAAACATGTAGAATAACTAAATAGGTTATATTTAAAATGTGTGGTGAATTTACCATTCAACCATTTAATGATCAATGAGTTGCAAGGAGAACCTGCAGGATCAATCAATGTGCATGACGCCGTGCTACACTTTCGTCGATGGTGACAGAGAATCCATTTTGGGCGTCTGATATCACACTTCTAATTGTTGAGAAATTCCCCCAATCGACAGGGCGTCGATCCATGCACGATCCGTCAACCATTGGCTCGTTGATTGCACACAACTTCTAGCCAACCTATGGGTCCTCCTCAAGGAACCCTTGCGGTGGACCTTGGAGATTAATTTCAGGAATTTATGATCTTAAATAAAATTAAAAATATGTTAAGGTCCTTACCTATAAATTTAAGGATCCAAAGAACATGTAAACATACCACGGCACACTAGCGCATCTCGAGGCTAACTTTCGAATGTCTTTGACATTCTTGAACTTTTGACTTCCAAATCACCTTTAATAAATTATTCACACTTTAAAACACTTAATAAACATATTATTTACCTTTTTAGTCACATGTGAGTGTCTATACAACTTACTTTATTTTGAGACACCATACACTATACATACTAGCCTTGGGAAATTTAGTAGGAACTTGGTTGGAGAAAGTCTTCTTGAACTTAGTCTTGTCTTGAATTTGCAATTTACTCTTAGAAGTACCTCATTCCTAGCACTTTACCCTATTTGTATCCCTATCTTCCTCTTAACCCGGCTTTATTTAGCATGTTTAGAACACACCATCAAATGCAAAATGTTGATGTTGTCATGAAGCATCGCCAAACAACAATCTTCAACAAGATCATAGTACGAACCTATCACAAAGCGGATCATTTTATCTCTAGGATTATACAACAAAGAAGGGACATATTTAGAAAATTTAGTGAACTTCAAAGAGTATTCATGGACACTCATACCTCATTGAGAAGGTTGATGAACTCTTTCACTTTTGCCTCTCTTTTCTCCATTGGGACCCTCTGTCAAAGCCATATAGTCCCTCCATTTTGTGTACAAAGTTTAAGCCACATCCTTTAGTTGATATGCGACTAACTCGGCCTTCTCATTTTAACTCACTCCCAACGAATACAAGATATTATAGACCTCATCGAGAAACTTTTGAAGGTAATCATTTACCTTAGACACAAAGTACATTGGAGGGTTCATCCTTGTGAAGTATTTCAAGCGGGAAGCCATAGTACTAGCATTTTGTCCGGAGGATTAGGATTGTGGTTGTGTAGCAAAAGATTTATATTTAGTAGATATAGCTCAATATAAGTTGATGAAATCCAACCTTATCTCTTCATCTGTCATGGCCGGTGGATTGACAACAACTTGATCACCTTGTTGAGCATGTTCTTAAAGATGATATTTGTTATCCTGTGGAGGAAGTCTCTTATTAGAAATTTCATCTTCAACTCTTCTATCGCCTACCCATAAAGTAGTCATAGTCTATAACCACAAGAAAATGGTTAGAAGAAAATGTCACATAGACTTTGTCAACCTCGAAAGTACACCTTAGAAGAAATGGTGTTTTTGATTGAAACATGGCGTACATGACATCTCGAAGATCTTGTACAAGCCCTTTGACATAATTCATTGCATAAATATATGAAAAGTAGTGCAGATTTAAAATTTTCATAAAAAAAATATCACAAAAAATCTTTAATGTAAAATGATATAAAATACTAAGTCTCAACATACACCAATCATAGATTCAAGAATACTTGTGATACAGCCCATACAATTGAAATATAAAAAACATAGTCTGTTATCATACTTTTAATGAAAGAAATCTAAAGATAGTAATAACCTCGACTAAAGTGAGGAAATACCCCAACTTTGCTAAAGGTTTGATTAAAGATTCCTGTCACCTTCAACCTACAACTTTAGATATAAAAAAAATGTATGGGATTAGTATAACACATGTACTATGTATGACATAATGCATAAAATGATGAGAAACAAACATTTATATAAAGCATACTCTTTTTGAGTAGAACATCAGCAAACAAGTATAAGAGATCACATTAAGTAAACATAAGTATGTATAGTTACATTCAAAAATATAACATAAAAATCACTTAAATTCACAATACCATGAGACCCTCGTACAAAAGGTGGTTCTAAGACTCGCTTGTGTGAGTTATGAAGCAGCTGCCTACATAATCCTTCACACACAATAGACTGATCCTTTAGATAACCTTAGATAAGATTATTCCCATTTTATAATTTCAATTCCCTAACTAGAATTACTTACTCCTCATCTATGTAAGACATGAAGAAAACGACCATACACTCTCTCTAAGACTACCTACAGAATCTTTAAAGATACTCTAGATAATTACCTTTTCATTAACACCCCTTTATTTAAGTCAGTATGTTCATTAAACCATTTATAAGACATTCAACATTTAAGAATATACACATAATAGTGTTGGAGAAGACCTAGGACTTACATACTAATATCTTCAAAGCTTAATCGTGCAATATCTAGATAGTGTCTCATTCAACTACGTAAACATCATAGGACTTATACAATACTAGCATGTATCTAACATGATGAAAATAGGAATTAACCGACATAGACAATGATAGCAAAGAATGGAATCTTGAGTCAAACCCTACTCTAATAAAGGATTTTCTACTTGTCAATGGTAGAACTAGGAAACATCCCATGTAGGCACATGGTAAGGA
Source organism: Solanum lycopersicum (assembly GCF_036512215.1). Classification (NCBI taxonomy): domain Eukaryota; kingdom Viridiplantae; phylum Streptophyta; class Magnoliopsida; order Solanales; family Solanaceae; genus Solanum; species Solanum lycopersicum. The sequence goes on from NC_090808.1 coordinate 35,591,985, forward strand.
ATATAGAGGGTTTCTTTGTTATATCATCTCACTTTTGTTAGAGAAATTTCTCAAGAACACTCACTCGGTTTTTGCCTTTCTTGTTATAAAATAACTCAATACAAGGGTATAGGTACCATATCCTGTTCATAACCAAATTAGACAACATCTTTCCAAAGAGGGTCCCCTAGGGATGCCTCACAATGGTTACTAATATAGCTCAATGACTTTCCTAAGGATGTTTTCATGTCGTTTAACCCAACCAACCCTATGTCTGCCATTCACACTACAAGGAAACAATTACGACTTTCAACTTCAAGGATATCATAACCTTCATTCTAAAAGGTTTCACATGAATGACCTTCTTTTCTATATTCAGAATCATATTCCATTCATACATATACATTCATGAAAAAGTCTTCTATATAATACTAAGTTAAGGATTCGTATTTACATTCTTTAATCTATCAAGTAAGGTATATATGTCGACCTATACAAGATACACTTTGTCATTACCTTTCATATATAAAATACCATGCATGTAGCATATAGGGTAAACTAAGTATACTTACAAGTAACCCTACACACTTCGATAGAATTATAAACGTGACACATCATAATGATCATATAGTCAACTAAGAAGATTCACATTTCAACATCAAGTATACACATATAAGGCATTATTATAGCCTATCATGATCATATAACATCATTTAGAATAACAAATGCTTTGTCTTAACACATACTCATAGGTCATCAAGACCTTCACATTATGCACATGCTTAAGTTATAATACGATAATACCCTAATTAATAAAGTAATGTTCGATGAGTCCAGATAGTTTCAAAATATATAAAGTAACACCGACGATGCCACATTGTTTCACAAGCATAGCACATAAACCTATAATATATATTATAGAGAAAGATAGGTCATAATACCACCAATAAAATCTCACAACTTTACTCCACAATAAATCAATAAACTTAATATGCCAAGGCTCTTACCCATAGCCATGATTACTAATTCAATCAAATAATTCAAATCTACAATTAATTGAAGATATGAATTTATCATTTTAGGAAACCTTACTTACAATTGTATCATAATTTTTCATAATTCAATAGACGTAATCAAACAACATAAGAATTCAATAGTATAGGGATATGATCAAATTACCCATAATGTAGTCAAAAACTAGGATTGCATGGTTTGCATGGGTTCATATATTGTTCCCTAAAATAATAAAATTAGCATCAATTCAATAATACGAGAATCATTCAAAACGTTTTATTCAAGAAACCATGGATAGATTACAATTTAGAAGTTCATATTTTGAGAAAAATCTTGGAAATCGACTTTGAAGATAGTTTCCTCGAAGAAAAGCGATTCAAGGATGAAAGTCATACCTTAATTGATAATAAAATAAGAAAATTGAGAAGAATTTATGAAGAAACCAATTGCCAAGATCAAATGTCCCTTAAAGCTTCAATAGTGTTATAGACCGTTCTCTAGGGGTCTTGGGGTTTTGATTATGAAACATGAATTAATCTAAGTGTTAAAGTTTTATAAACCCACTTAAAATACCTAAAATAACTTTAAGAAACTACCCAACTAATTTTAGTAAGACTAGGTAAAACCCCATATTCCCCATGTGTTGGCCGAGACCCAACAAAAAATTGAAGGTCTATCGACAACCACATACTTACGATGCGTCTTCCTATCGATGATCGTGATGGAAACCTTCATTTTGGATAGAACTTGAAAAATGTGATATTATGCTCAATATCCTAAGTTTCAGCCTACGCCCTCCACCTACGAGGCGTCAACTGACCTACTGGGCATAGATTGCCTCTGTTGGTGGGGCAGGTTTTGACAGTTTTGGCACTTAAGTTGTCCTCCTCAAGGACCCCTTAGTTGATACTTCGGGAGTTTTCCCTTGAATAAACTCGTATAATTTTTTTGGACCTCTCACATAAGTTTCATCCACAACGAACTTGTAAAACGTGACGAAACAAACTAAGACACACTACCACATTTCAAGGCATACCTTTTGAACGTCATGGATATTCTTGGACATTTGACCTCCAAACATCACTAAACATTAGACAATGACTTATAACATCATTATAAGAAATTTTAGAACTTTTAACACCTCATGACAAAAGTTTTAGGATCTAACACCTAAGTCGTTTTAGAGGTGTTACGGTCTTCTCACTTGGACAACATTCACCCTCGAATGGCGCTTGCATCACTTTATGCACTATGAAGAGATGATAAAATGAAAAATATCAACACATAACCATACCACACCACACACAACACACATATTTCGGAGAAGCACTAATTTCACATAATAAAGAGACTCAAAACACATAAAGAGGATAGAAACTAATCTATGACTCATTATGCAATAACACTTACATTTCTTCATTTCAAATAGGAGGAAGTCCTTCTCCAAATGTAATTTTACTCATGTGCATCAACTATATAAACATTATAACAATTTTCAATAAAAACTCAATTTATTCATTTTTGCAAAATCCTTATTTTGAACTGCCAAAACAATACAATGAATAATGGTCAAATTTCCAAAAATGTAATACTTATGAAATTTATGATGATAGAATGACAATATAAGATATAAAACCGTATGAACTATTTTACAACATTACCACAACTTCATAAAATGCACAATTAAAAGAATCAATTAAATTCAATTTAAACAAGACTAATAAAGACAATGCAGCAACATGCTACGTACTACTATGACATTCTATCTCTGATGATTGAATAGGACAGAAGAGACAAAAACACAACTATATAACTCACCATCCTCCCCTACATTCAAGGAACCCATCAATACACGACAAAAACCTATAACTTACCGGCATCCTTATCCGGATTTTTGTTCCTTTCTAATTCTCAACAACTATTGTTAGGACCCTTTCCAAGAACCATCAAGAAACATGCTTCATAAACCACTATACCCCTCCTAAGGGTATACTCATACAAACCTAACTCAGGAACATTAAGATTATTGACCAACCTTACTACTACGCATAACCCCCTTCTCTTGGTATCTAAGTATAGACAATCTCTTTTAACACAAACCTCTTACCAACATACTACACAACTATAAGGTAACTCATTGTCCCCTAAAAGACCAATGCAACTATAACAACCCTTACTATACTAGAACTAAATCACCATACAAATTATGATTCAAACTTTACATATACTCATCTAGTAAAAAACCATAATAAGCATCAAATCTCACCTCCTACTCCCTCAAACCTTGAAAAATCACCCTTTCAAAGTAATCCTATCTATAAAGACATAGAACAAGGGAAATAAGAGAGATTATACGGAGTTAACCTCTATGGCACGGCACAAGAGTAATGAAGAATGTGAAACTCTATCGTGCTATAACCTCTCGGTCATAGATGTGTTGCGACTCACACCAATGAGCAAGACTCTATTATACGTGGCTTTATTGAGACTTTGATCTCCTAAGGACTAATTCATAACCAATACTCTGATATCATGTTTATCACAGCCTGAGAGTAAACCCTAGAAGATATGGCATTCTACGATTTCAACATGGCCAACTTGACCTCTCAAAGGTATTCTGCAAGCCCTTTGACATCATTCACTACATATATGTATGAAAAAAGAGTGCGGAAATAAAACATTTCACATGAATAATATCTCAAAACATCTTTCTTATAAAATGATAGAAAATACTAAGTCTTAATATATGCCAATTATAGACTCAAAAATATTTGGGACACAGACTATACAATCAAAATATTGAAACTTAGTCTATTACAATCCTATTAATAAAAGAAATCTAAAGGTAGTAATGTCCTTGAATAAAGTGAGGACAAGAACCAACTTTCCTTGAAATAGTCCTAGATTCCAACCGTTATTTCAAGATGTCTCTCACCTTCGACCTACAATTTTAGTTCTAGAAAAAAATTTATGGAATTATTAAAATGCATGTACTAGTTATCACATAATCCATGAAATCATGAGAAAGAGAGATTTTTATCAAATATACCCTTTTTGAGTAAAACATTATATCATAATGTAGAGAACCACATATCACACAAACTTCACTTATAAGTCACATATCACAATATAGAATCAAGAACACATCAAAACACATAAACGTGAGACCCACCTACCAAAACAACATACCATACAATCCTTTCGCATACACAAAAAAGATCCTTTAGATTGGCTAAGATAAGATTATTCCTATTGCATGAATTCAACTCCGTAACTAAGATTACTCTAAGACTTCAACTAAGTAAGACATGAAGAGAATACCCATTCACCCTCTCTAAGACTACCTAAGAAATTCTTAAATCTACACTAGATAAGTACTTTTTCCTTAATTCACCTTTATATAAATTATTATGGTGATCAAATAATTTAGAAGACATTCTGCATTTAAGGACATACATGTAATGGTCTTGAATAAGACCTAAGGAGACACATACTAATATCTTCAAAGTAATTGTGCAATATCTAGATAGAGTCTCATTAAACTACCTAAACTTCATAAGACTTATCCAACACTATCATGTATCCCACATGATGAGAATATGCAATAACTGACACAGACCACGGTAGCTAAGGATGGAATCTAGAGTCAAACCCTACTGTGTTGGAAAGTTATCTACTTGCCAATTATAAACCTAGGACTCATCCCATCTAGGAACATGATGAAAGATCATCGAGGTTTTTTTTTGCCCTCTAATGTCATCTTAGTTAGAGCAACTTCCCAAGCATACTCACTCATTTATAGCCTTTGTTGGCATACTATAATTTATTAAAGGAGCAGAAGAAGAGGTACCATATCTTGTTCATAAGTAAATCATACAACACCTTACCAAAAAGGGTCCCTTAGTGATGCCTTACAGTGGTTACTAAGATATATAAATTAATTTCCTAAAGATGATTTCATGTGCTTCAGTCAACCAACCCTAAGTCTACAATTCACACGACAAGGATACCATTACGACTTTCGACTCCAATGATATCATAACCTTCTTTGTTATATTCAAGATCATATTTCATTCGTGAATAAACATTCATGACAAAGCGTGCACTAGCCTACTAAGTCAAGGAATCATATTCACATTCTATCATGTATCAATTAAGGGACATAGATCTACGTACACATGACACACTTAATCATCAAGTTTTTATATATTCCTTATCATACATGAAGCATATAGGGTAACTAATTATACTTACAAGTCACCATACACACCTCTATAGAATCATCAACATGACACAATGATCATATCGTCAACTAGGTAATGCACACTTCAACATAAATATACACATAAAAGGCATCACTATAGCCTATCAGATCACATAACATCATTAATATGAACACATGGTTTGAAAGGAACACGAAAAACTTGATGAAACACACTAAGAAATATAATAAGGTTGTAAGGAAAACCTTTCGAACATCATAGACGTTCTTGGACGTTTTATATCCAAACTTCACTAAACATTAGACAATGTCTAAGAACATCATTATAAACCTTTTTAGGACTTTCAAACCTCATGACACAAGTGTTAGGGAATAACTTCCCCTAAGTCGTTTTAGAGGTGTTACAACTCAAGTGGAGCCATCCAGTAAGGAGGAAAAGATATGGGTTGATTATCTTGCAACAAATTGATGCCGAAATATATTTCATATTTTGGAAGAATTTAGATAAAGTCATTGGTGACGACTTTGGCAAATTCCTTCATTACGGGTACAAACTCCAAAGGAGGAGTCTCGGACCTAAGGTCTTTGAACCTCACAAATTTATAGATACATCCCTTAGAACTCATCATAAAAGCTTTTATAAATTAAATAATTTTACCTATAGGGTTTGAATTTTCCCGCTTCCATTATAAAACAGGTTCATTTGGTAATTCAAATTTAACTACCTTTGTTCTACAATCAATGGAAGTGAAACAATAATGCAATCAATCTGTCCACAATACGACATTAAAGTTCAACATATCTAGTTCTACCGAATTAACCAATGTGAGTCTATTGTACAACAATTTGCGACAACTTCTATGCGAATTTTTAGAAATAATGAACTTACCTATTGGGGTTGAAACAGAAAAAGGTTCTTTTAAAATGTCAGGGAGTATATGGAATTTCATAGCCACCAAAGATGAAACAAATGACAAAGTGGAACCACGATCTAGCAATGTATACACATTAACATAAAATACATGCAACATACAGGTAACAACATAGGAAGAACCCTTTTGATCATCTCGAAATTTTAGAGGATAGAAGATGTTTTCTCAGAAGCATCGGAAGTAGGACCACTTGCTTGTGTTTGGTTAATCTATCATCCTTGATTTTTTTTCATGGTACAATCTCTCACCATTTTACCACTCTTTCCAAAACTAAAGAAAATATACATACCATCTAGACACCTACCCATATGATTATTGACATATTTGGCATAATTAGTTTATTCACCTTGAGAACCACCCCTTTGTTACCATGTGGCATAGGTTTAGGTACCCTATCTTTGTATTTCATTGGAACATTGGAAGAAACTTGGTTTGAAAACCTCTTCTTAAATTTTGGCTTATCTCGAATCTCAATCCTACCCTTGGAAGTAAATCTATCATACGGTCTTTCCCTCTTGGCGTCCCTATTTCTATTTAAAAGCCTAGTCTCCTAAACATGTTGAGCATACACAATTAAATGAGAAATATCCATGTTTTCATGAATAATTACGGCACGAAACTCTTCCACAAGATCATTGGGCACACTCGTCACAAAATGACTCATTTCTTCTAAAGAATTACACAACTAAGACAAAGAATATGTTGATAACATAATGAATTTTAAGGATTATTCTTGAACACTCCTAACTCCTTGATTAATGTTGATTAATTCATCAACTTTAGCTTTTTTTGTCTCTTTGGAAAAAACCTATCAAAAAATGCCTTATTAGAAGTTTCCCAACTTACGGGAATCGCTCTCAAAGCCCTATTGTCCTTCTATTTGTTGTACAATGTTTGAGCCACATCCATGAGTTGATATGCGGTTTTTGACATTCTCATTCGAAGTTACACCCATAGCATAAAAAATCTTATAAACCTCATCTAGGAAGTCGTGAGTAACTTCATTCACCTTAGACCCAAAAAACATTGGACGATTCATACTAGTGAAGTCCCTTAAACTTGATGCCATGGAACTAGTATTTTAATTCACATGGGGTTTAACTTTTTAATTTGTTTGTGCTCTCATAGCTTTAGCTTTGGTAGTTATGGCTTGATCTTCAAAATTCATGAGTTGAGTTATGTTTAGGAATGCCGCCCTTAACTCTCCACTTTTATGATCTTAGGATTGACTGGTGCTTGGCAACATAGAGGAACTTTCTCTTGATTTGGAGCTTGGTTGCATTGGGGAGGAACACACACATTTAAATCTCACCTTCAACGCTTCTTTTAGCTGAACATCTAGTCTTCATAGCCTGTATGTACATGAAAAGTATTAGAATGAAAGGAGAGATAGAGTTAGGGATCTTAGTCATGACTTAAGCATACAAAATAAAGTGAAAATTCCTAAGCATCACAGTCTCTCATTCATAAGTGTGGCGCGCTTCACACAATTGAATATAACTTTATATAGATGTAGTGCAGTAGACATCAATCCTAGTATCATTTTCTCTTATGCTCTGATACAAATTTTTTCACAACCCGAGAGAAACCCCTAGTAAAAACCGTCTTCTTTCCCCTCGAAGAGGTCTTAGACAAGCCCTAAGATGGTAGAATAAATGTAGAAAATTCAAAAACTCATATACAAAAGTTTAAAATAACTTGTCTCACAATAGAATCTAGACCTAAGAATATGAAAAATTGGACTTATCATTTACCTCAATAACAAATCATATAATATGAAATACAACATAGACTTTCAATAAGAAAAGTGAAACTAGTTTTAGAATCTAACCATTTTGTCCTCGTAATTGAGGACTCACTAATGTGGGAATAAAAATCAATGTTTCTTGAAGAACGGACTAGAATCATCTCAATGACTCTAACCTACACTTTATTAGAAAAGTAGAAGAAATGTGAGTTAGTAGAAACCACATGTACTTAGTAAGGAAACTATGAAGGTAAAACATTTGTAATAATCACAAAAGGGGACATTTGTTTACAGACATGCCGTATTCAATTTCAAAGCCTTTATGCTCATTCCAAGAACATATAAACATCCTCATAACCAATGAAAAAAACATCATTTACAAGAATAATACAAACATAATTCATATCAAGTGAAACAAACATAACTTGATTGATAAAAAGTATACATAAAAAATCCATACTAGAAACACTCTTAAGACCCACTTGTCCAAGGCATATGTAAGGTCTCATACCCTTACCTACACTAAGTAGCATCCTTTAAGTATTCCTAGTGAGAGTTCATCTTCTTACTTGCATTAATTAATTTTAACATTCAAGAAACTTTGCCATAACCGACAAACACAATGTGTCTACATGGAATCAGGTGTCATACCCTCACACAAAAATGAATGTGTGCTACTTCCAAAGGAAGGGCATTACATTAATGATAACCACCAGGTGGATTCACTAGCTATGATTCCTGTGGGGGAAAATAGTTAAAGAATAAGGAGATAGTTACTAGAAAAACCCTCTTTATAATAACTAGCATTGTAGTTTCCACCTCATTAGAACATATAGTGTGAACCTCCCTTCCTTTGTGAAATAAAACCTCTTATTGTCAAGTACACAAGGTGCTATGCTAAATTACCCTTACAATGTTTCTTTAAGTCTTTCTTAAATATCAATTTATTCTATAGGTCATAGGTGATTATCCCTTCATATAGCATGTACATAGATCATAGGTTTTAGGATGAGAAAAACTTTTCATCTCAAGCTTAATATAATGTGAGAATATGACTTCGGAAAAAAAGTAAGGTAGCGTACATAAGAATTACCTTTAATTCCAACAACACCATGCTCATCATTATATCACAACCTTAAAATTCATGTTATTACAATACATTCGTAGATTTATCGTTCATTCTTCATGAAATCCAACTTAGCAATGATAAACAATCAATTCCATAATAACACGTTCGTAACATTAGAGTTCTTACACATGGCCTTCAAGATACACTTTCAAGATTTCCTCTCAAAGTCATGATATTAATCAATTAAATATGTTAACTTCACAATAATATACTCAATAATACAATAATATACTGAATTACATTAACCTCTAATCATCATTTAACACAATTTTTAGATTTAGGGTTCTGAGAGGAGGAATATTCACGGGTCTTTAGATAATTAGTTCAGACACCTAAAAAATACATAAATTCATCTATAAAAATTGATATTAAATAATAATTAATCAATTCTATACGAAATAAGTCATGTTTGAATGAGACCCATGAAATAGAGTAAAACCTAGAAATTTGGAAGAAACTTTGAAATGAATTTTGAATGAACCTCTTAGAAAAAGGAGTCGAAAGTGTGAAGAAATCCCATACCTTTGTAATCCATAAGGATTAATGGTTCAAATTCTTGTCCCTAACCCTACTTGAACCTTTGAACTTCTTTAATAAACTCTTTGTTACTGAGAGAATCTATAGAGACGAGGGAGCATCTCCTATTGGGGAACCATCCGAAAATTCTAAATAAAGTCCATGAAGAATACTCTTCTTATTCAAGTACACCACGAGATATTATGTTTCTCATGGTGTCTTGGGAAGCAATCTCCCCAAGGTGGCAATCCCCTAAACCTCTAAATGTATTTCACGATTAAGCCACCTTGCTCGTCAAGTTTACCACGAGTCGTTAAGTTTCTAGTGGTATGTCTTGCAGTAGCTACCACAAAATTGCCACAACATTTCCATGGAGAAGGTAACTAGATGACCATCTCGACGAGTCATGGTCTTTCCCTTTGAGCTTGATAAATTAGCCTCTCTTTTAGGGCACCTTTGCGTGCCCCTCAACGTAGGCAATCATCCCTAGGCCTTGAATTATACAACACCTTTTTAGGTACATATTCATGTATAGGTTATATTTGCTTGGTCAATCCCTTAAACATCTCCTTTAAAGCATCACACTTGCACCAACACAACACTAGCTTAGTTTATTAGTTTACTGAATGGCATGGTCGTTTTTAATTCCTCAAGAACTTATATTTTCAAATTAAGTTACTTACCGTAAGATAGGACCAAAACATTTTCCCCCTTTTCAATACATTAAACATCCTACAGATTCCTAGCTTAAGTCATTAGATTTACGAATTGTACCATTACTCAAGAGTCTAATGAATATTATGGAACTTATGCATACAACTCTTCTCATTCTCATACTTACAATCCATAAAACATAGTTCAAATTACGAGTTGATCTCAAAGGATTAACAATTGAACTCAAAATATTTTTTGAACTCTATTCTTAACTCTCTCTTGAATACGAATTATGTATTCAAGAGTTACAGTTCATGATATGAAGGATATCGTCATAACAAAGTAGATTTTGAATACATAATAATAATTTAGTAATCACATGCTCGTGTCTTTAATCGAGTTACTAGAAGTTCTAAAAAAACTACTCAAAAAAACTCAAAGGAACTTTATCAAAAATGTTTGATGGAACTCCCAAAATTTGACCCTCAACTCTACCTTGAATTTGATTTATGAACTCAAGGTTGTGATTTTTTATAGAAAAGATCTCTTGATGCTTACAAGTGTTTTTAAATTGTTAAACATGAGAGATGATAAAGAAATGATTGTTTTGAAGCAGTACGCGACGCGGAGATGCATTGTAATATTTGGTCGCAAAAATAACTTTACAGGCATAGTAGTTCGTGATATCTCTGTGACGCAAGGAAAATTAATAAAATGAGGAGACAATCAAGTAATTCAAACTGGGTTGCTAAATTCAACCAACATTTTCCTTCATCATTTTCTAAGACAAATTCACCTAAATTCAGTTCTTTTTCCCAATCACTATTTTTATTTAGAGACTGAAGAAATGAACACAAGAATCTACTCTTAAAACTATAAAATAAACATAATTTCATTAAGAACTAAACAATCTCATCTAAACTAAAGAACTAAAGTTAATTCCAAGAACATTATTAAAGAACCTCATACTTTCAACATTCTAGAAATAATTTAACGTTCAAATTAAAATGACTGGCAAGTTGATGAACAAACCCAACACTAAGGAAGATTACATGCATAAATGAACAATATACTTGAATTAACTTGAAGGAAATATTGAAAGATTAACCCTAGTCTTAGTGTTTTTTTAATTTAATGATTGCTATAATATTTCGAGTGAATGGAAGGGTTTGATTTGTGAAAAAATTGATTGTCTATATGTTTAGAGAAATTTATATGACCTCCTAAGCTTATTTTTTGACCAAAATACCCTAATAAATATATAAAACTATCAGGAAGTCGTAATGTTTTTCAGCATTGAGTGAGGTTCGTATTTGCTCTGTAACGTAGAGCCATCACGAAGCTGCTGGCAGCTATGACCGTCGTTATAATATAATTCATAGTGTTTTACTCAAATATTAGCATTAAGCAAACTTGGACGCGTTAGAAAGAGTACATGAAGGGATTTAATATAATATCATATTGTTCCCTCAATCATCTTGTTGTAAAATTTATGGTCATTTGAAGTTGACCCAAAATAGAAGAAAAACTTTTGAATGACTTCAATACATTTCTCCTTGGTTCTTCTTCAAACATAAGTTGCTAATTTTATTGACCATATAACACTCAAGAAAAAATTAAATTCCTTGGCAAAAACATAATCACTACGAATATTAGTTCAAATGTTAGCTCAAAATTTTTTTAGGGTGTTACATTACGTCTAATGATGTCTATATTGGGCATGGAATTGGTTTACTCTTACTTATGTAAGATTCTAATGGTATGCTCTCTCTACATTCAAGCTTAACCAAAATCTGTAGGTTCAGGTTCCATACCTCAATTTAGTATCTCATCCTACGAATACTACTCTGGACATCCATATATAATCAATTTTTGGGCACAAATGACGAACCACTTAATGTTTAAAAACACCACATTAAAGTTTATGACTTCTAACAACTCCACGAACTTCTGCTAACCTACTTTTTCAAAACCACTAAGTGCTCGTATTAAATATTTCTCAGAGTAAAACATTGTCATCATCATCATCTTAATCATTATTGCCTTAGATGGGATTATCAGATCATCAATATCTTGATAAGAACACTAACATCCTCTATTTAACACAACCCTATTACAAAAAGGACCTTCGAAAGGATATCTCCTATACTCTGTTGAAATCACTACTATCTTACTATGAAAGACATTACTTGATTTCAAAGCTCGTCATCCCTCCTTAGGTCTAAATATAACACTTGAAATCTATGAACCTATTCCACAGTAACAACTCAATAAATCTATCTAGGCACACATGGAAAATTATAACTTTATTAGAACCTCATCGTGTAACATACTGTCTCAACACATCTCTTAATGCTTTACTTATTCTTGTGAATTAGCCTCACATTAGTGACATTAACTAAATATTAGGGTCTTTCAGTTGTACCATTAATATTTATTGCACTTATTACCTCAATTCCTCATCTACTCTATGTCAAGCCTTCTAGATCAAATATCTAGACTGAAATCATCTCCCTCACGTTGCAATTTTTTTCATCACGACGTTCATCTCAAATTCAAGCTAATTGTTTACTACTAAACCCGAATATCAATAGGATTACTCGTCTATTATAGTTAACTTACTACTACTAGATAAAAATTTAATAATCACTCTCCCACTAAAACGTCATGACTAATAGTCAATCTTTGCCTCTAAATCTTCATACTCACAATATACTATCACATTTCCTTTCATAAGTTGAGTAGTTTTCACTCATACACTACAGATGAATTCCTAATTAGTTTTGTAACACTTTGAATAATATGGGCTCTCCTTTAAAATAAGAAGTCGAACATAGATTTATCGTATTATGAATACTCTTGCTTTTCTACTCAACACTTACATTTGTTCACTTCATACACAATCACCCTTCATCACTAACTACTTTCTAGGTACAACATACTATACCCCCTATAATGTAATCTTCACTACTCATCACTTCATAGTCTTCTTAAAAGGTAAAACACTTCATTAGTAATTTACTACGTGCATGATTATAGCAACATAGCTTGCTCAACACCATCTCCTTTACTTAGATAACTAAACCTTTACCTAATGTTCTCTTAAATTAAGGGGCACTGCGTCATACTACACTTCGTGATCACAGAACTCATGCAACCCTTTCAGGTGAAATACTACCCAAGCTCTAAATGCACTTACTTATGCGGATTTCCGCAAAAACAAGGATTTGGGAAAATAATACAATTGACTTTTGTCTCAGATTAATGATTCACATGAATATGGGATTATTTCACTCAAACTCAATACTTAATTTATTCTTGGACTTCTCTCAAGAACCTTGAGAGTAAAATCACTTACTCAAGAATTTGTTAAGAGTAACTCGTCGATAAAGAAATGACTTTGCATTTCAACCACCACTAGTATAATGGGTAATCTAACGGATCTGATATCACAGTAGTATAAATCAATCTTTATGTAACACCTCAAAAATGACATAGGTGAAACTGGAGCATATATTTGGGTTGGAAATGTCTGGGTTAAACTCCCCAAAGATTAACCAAAGGTTCCTTTAGGAAGACTCAACTCCAGAGCCAAGATTGTCCAAAACAGTCCTAACTATGGAGGGCAATTGATGCCTAGTAGGAAGGTCAACGCCTCGTGGGTGGTGGCGTCAATGGAGACTTAGTCTAGGGATCTTAAGCTCTCATTTGCAAGGATCTTACCAAATAAACTATTTCTAGCACGGACCATCGATGGGTTGACGCCCAATAGACTGGTCCATCGATTAGAACCTGCATATATTATGCTGGTATCTCGGCTAGCCCAAGCTTAGTTTAAGGTCTTCACCTAGACTTCCTAAATTTTTTTGGATGTTTTATTAATGTTGTTTTGGGTACTTTAATTACATTTAGAAATAATGAATCCCATTGTTTATGCAAAATAAAACCCCAAGCCACCAATATAACTCTGTAGGAAACCATTGATGATTGAAGGTAGATGTAACACTTCGAAAATCTAAGACGTGTTATAGAGATATAGGTGTAAAAAGGTTAATTCAGTGTTTTAAGGTCAATGATAATGTACTTAAGTTATTTGGGAGGTTTAGAAATCAAAATGTCAATGAATGCCCATGATGGCTGGAAACTATCAATGAAGTGCTAGCATGCCTTAACGTATTGTACTAGCTTTTAGGACTCAAAAAATGATGAAAATTGGTGAAATGATTTTAACACGTATTAGAGTTAGTTCATAGTCGTAACGTCCTGTAAAGACTCCCCAAGGTAAATTAAGGTTTCTTGAGAAGGACCATTGCAAAAGTAACTAAATGGTGTCAATAGATAGTGTCACAAACGGATTCCACAAACGGATAGTTGTCCAATCGACAGGGCGTTGATTGACTCAGTTGCTGGACATTTAGAAAAATTCTTGAAGGACCTGTTTTGTAGAGTCTCTAAACTCATCGACGGATGTGCATTACGAAAGAGAACAGTGGTCGTCGATTGACACACGAGGCGTCGATCGAAATCTTGTCTATGAGGGGCTATTTTCGCTGCATGTTTTTATTTAGTTTATTTAATTAGTTGGCTTATTTAGGAAAATAATAAAGGTTTAGAGAGGTATAATTATGTTAGTTAATGACCTATATAGAGACCCTAAACTAATTAAACTAACTAAGACCTTATAATTCCCTAACCAAAAATGTTTTCCTTCTCTCTGCTTTCTCACTCCCATAGAAAATCCCATTGAACAACAAACTGGAGGTGGATTAAAGGTCTGAAAAGGATCATGTTTATTCATCAATATTTATCATATATTAAGTTATAAGATTTCTTTTAGCTTTGAGACCTCTTTCTTCAAAATGTTTCATCAAATTAATTTCAAAAGTTGGGTTTTCAAGGGTGTCTTTTTCAATCTAGTAATTAATCTTGTGAATTGATTTTTTTATGATTTATTTGTATATTATGAATATATTAACATACTTAATCTCAAATATTGTATATCCTGATGGATTGGTCAAGTTTATAGAAGATGACATATTCCATTTAACCCAATGTTATGTTATTGATATGAATTGTGTAATGGTTGTTCAATTGAATTGGTTGTTTGTTGAATTACATTTAGATGATTATATTATATAAATTATTAATAGATTAGGGTGAAAAATTATGATCCTAACCTTATAATTCTTGAGTAGCTGATCTATATTATTACATTGACCTAAGTCTCTTATCTTAAGCTATGAGCCAGTGACGAGTTGTGATCTGGTGATTCAATTATCCATGTTACTGTGTAGATTAAAATTATGTGATGGTATTACACAATTATTAGGTTGATTTAATGGTTTATGGATAGACCTTGGTGATGGACTATGAAGAAGACAAGGAAATCTTCTGATCTCAACTCTTTACTTCTATTATGGTTACTTGTGGTTAAGTGATGATGTTGTATTAAAGTATGCCTTGTATTAGGATTTATATGATTGATATGATATTTAATTGAAAAGTATTTAATTTGGTTTGTGAGGTGTTGGCTAAGATGTAAATGTTATAAGGATGGTGATAATTTACCAATGAATCTTATCATGACGTGAATATGTAAATGTGCTAACCTCACCTATATGAATTGTAATGACAGGACGATAATCATGCAATTCCTATTGAGCTATGATAATGATTACATTTATACAAGGGTTAGACCCTATTAGCTACTTAATCTATGATAATTAATAAAGGGATTAAAGATATTTCAAAAAAGGACGCTAGCATAGCACCGAGTGAACTAGAATGAAGAGTGTACCTTCCCACATAGGGAAGGTAGGAGAACTAATGTACTCTTTTAATGGAGACTACAATTCATGTAGCATAAGAATGGTCCTAACTATTTATCCTAGTTCATAAACTATGTTTCCCCAATAGGAATACTTGTTGTTGGATCAACTTAGTTTCTATGTTTATGCTCTGTTAATACCTTGTTAAGTAGTGCGCCTTCTTTTGGTGTACGGTTTCATGACACTGAATTCCACTTTAGCTCATTTGTTCTATATCGGTAAACGCAAGATGTTCCAAAAAGTTAAAATGAACTAAAGGAATGAACTCTAACTAAGATGACCTAAGGGGTTTAGCTTAGTCTTGGTAGGGGTAGGATACTCTACCTATACATTGCACTATTTATCATTAAGGGATGTCTAAGGAGGATGTTCATATGTATGTATATACTTACAAATATAAATGTTATGTATATGGTGAATCTTACATGGTAATAACATTATATTATATTGATTTCTCTTATGAATATGTATTTTATATATATTGGTAAAGTATGATAGTATATACTCTTAAGGATATGTTGGGATGTTAGACATTGGTTATGATTCTTGCTAGGTTTACTTGATTAAGTAAGGTATGGGGCTTTGCTTTGTTATTGAACAAGTTGACTTAAAGAGGGTACTTAGTAATCCTCTTTATTTGGTTATGTTGTAATGAACTCTTATTCATGCTTATGTTTAATTTAACTTGATGATAGAGTTGCTTGACTATATGTTCAATTATATGATATGCATATTGAAATGACTAGACTTAGCATTGTTGGTCTTGTGATGTACATTTTTGTGACTTAAGGAATGGATCTTATTGATTGATATGGTCTTCTTGTATCTGCATAATGGTTTTCAAAGGAAATTTGATACATTAATGAAATGCCTCTCTTTATCATGATTTCATGATATGTGATCATATGGTCACATAGTTATTACAAGTGGTGTACTGACCGTATTTCATCCTTTTTCACAAACATTTTAGGTTTCGGTCGTTGAAGGCCTTTGACACGAGTTTGAAAAAGACTCTGAAATCTTAATCATCCATGTTGGGTAGATCCTCACTTTCCGAGGGCAAGGCCAATATCTAGATTATGATGTTGTTTTAGTTTTAAGACTTTTATGTTCTTTCCTTTTCATTTGAGTACGAAACATTGTATAGTCTATATGAGGCATTATTGTATTGATGTATGGGCCAGGACAAAATTGATATACTCGTATCATATGGTCATGATATGAGACACCCATTTATAACTTTGTTATATGTTACATACCTATGTGCAATAAAAGTAGAAGACTAAGTAATCTTCCTATACGAACGGTCAATGTATACTCGATATAAATATTATGTGTTTTTATAGGTCTAACTAAACATAAATTAGAAGTAAGGAAAAGTTTTAAATTTCCACTACCTACGAATGTAATGACGGAAGCCAAGAGGCTAGTCTTAGTCCTCAAACAGAACGTCGACGCCGATTATGTCAAGGGGGTGCTCCCCTTTGTGAAAATTTAGATCCTATTACCAACATTATACTACGATGATTTATAAAGGTATTGAATAAATATCAAAAAGGGACACTAGCTTAGTAGTAAGTGAACAAGAATGAGGAGTGTCCCTTGTCACATAGGGAAGGTAGGATCACGTAATACTCTTGACATGGAGACTCTACTGTATTAAGCATAAGGATGGTCTCAACTATATCTCCTACTTCATGAACTATATTTCTCCGTAGGAATACTAGCTAAAGGATCCACGTAGTTTGTCTGTTCATGTTTTGATGCTACATTGGCATGCAGTTCACGTCCTTTCGGTGTAGGGTTTCATGACACTAGATTCCACATTAACTCATCTTGTTTATGTCTGTTAAGGAAATATTTTACCAAATTGTTAAATGAACTAATGGAATGACTCTAACAAAGATGACCTAAGGGGTTTAGCATAGTCTAGGAAAGGGTATGTGGCTCTACCTTTACATTGTACTAGTCAGCCTTAAGGGATGTAGGAGGATGTTCATATGTATATATATGCTTTTAAATGTAAATGATATGTACATGATTATTTTATATGTTAATGACACTATATAATGTCAATTTCTCTAATAAACATCTACTTGGTTTTTATTACTAAAGTATGATATTCTGAACTCTTAATGTTATGTTATGTAAGGTTGCACATTGGTTATGGTTCTTTCAAAGATTTCTTGATTCAGTAAGGTTATGGAGCTTTATTAGTCATTGCACAAGTGGACATAAAGAGGTTCATGAGTAATACTTTGTTTCTGTTTAAATGTACTCTCACTCATCCTTGTTGAAGTTCTAACTTGATGTTAGACTGGTCTTGATTATATATGAAAGTATGTTGATATGTTCATGGACTTGAGTATGCTTATATTGTTGGTCTTTTGATATTTATGCCTCTGACTTAATGAGTATGTCTTATTGATTTGTATGGTCCTTTTGTATGTACATAAATGGTTTCAAAAGTAAATTTCATACTTCAATGAAATGTCCTTTTCTTAGCATGATTTCATGATATGTGTGCATATCGTCTAATACTTACGACATATGGTGTTCTAACCCGCATTTCTTCCCTTTCCCTAACATTTTAGGTTCCGGTCGTTGAAGGGCTTTGAGATGACTTTGAAGAATACTTGGAATCTCAATCACCCAAGTTGGGCAGGTCTTTACTTTCCGAGAGCAATGCCAATATGAAGCTTATGAAGTTGTTTTAGTTTCAAGACTCTTATATTCTTTCCTTTTCATTTGAATACGAAACATTATATAGCCTATATGAGACATTATTATATTGATGGATGGGATACGAATGTTTTTTTTCTCGTGTAGATGGTGACGAGATGAGACATTTATTTGAGACTATGTCATATTCTGTATATCTATGTGGTATAAAAGTAGAAGAATAAGTTATCTTCATATACAAAGGGTCTATGTATACTCGATATAACTATGCTATGTGCATATAGAGGTCTACGTAAACCTCAATGAAAAGATAAATAAGTTTTTTAATTTTATGCTAATTTTGACATATGGATGTAATGATGTAATCTATGAGTCTAGTCTTAGTGATCAAAGAGGAAGACGACGTCGGTTACGTCAAGGGGTGCTCCCTGGATGTGATAGGAGATTGGAGCTTAAAGTCTGATTTCTCCATAAATTCTTCTCAATTTTAGTGCTTCAGAATCAATTAAGGTATGATTTTCACCCTTGAATGTCATTTCTTCAAGGAGTGAATCTTCAAAATCGTTTTACAAGGTTTTATAAAAATATGAACTTCAAACTTTTGATCTAGCCAAGGGTTCTTGCATAAAGCGTTACAAATAATTATATATTGATTAAATTGGTGTTAATTTAATGATTTTAACCTAAAAATACTATAAACCCAAGCAAACCATTAATTCCGTATTTTCACTGTATTATTGGTAAATTGATCATGTATATATATTATTGAATTCATTTGTAGCTCAATATGGTCTATGGAATTATTTAAGAATTATGTGTACGATGTCCTAAGTTGATTAATTCATAATTATTTACTTTGGTTTCATTATACAATATGATTATTGGATTGAATTGGTGATCATGGACATTAGGAAGGGCCTTTGAGTATTTTGTTTGGTGATTTGGCTAAGGATTGAAGTTGTGAGATTGGATTGGTTGTATGCTGTCGTAAATATCTCTATATTATGTAGTATAAGTCTTAAACTACAATGATGACTAGTATGGTTCACTTATCGAGGAAGTGCTTATATGATATACTGGAGAATTATGTGGCCTCGTCGGCATTACTTTATGAATTGTAAACAATGTGTCTTCGTTTACATTACATTATGTATTATGATATTATGATGTTATAACATGATTATATGAGTAACATGAACCTCTTGATTCCTCATGTTTTATGTGAAGTCAAATCATGATTTCTCCTAATTCATGATATGTGTCCCTAATAGTCTATGATGGAGTATCATGTGAACTACTTGATAGAAAAGTAGGATGCTTCTTGATGACTTATATGAGACTTGTGATAGTTTATATTAATGATTTTATAGAAGTGTGTAGTGTAACACTTTAAAAATGCAAGACGTGTTCTAGACTCAAACATTAGTGTCATAAGGTTTACACATTGTTTTAAAGTCTATTTTAATTAATTTAAGTCATTTAGGAAGTCTAGAAACAAAAACGTCCAAGAACGTCCATGACGTCCGGGAACTTGTTCAATCAGGTGCTACAATGCCTTAATCTATTAGACTAGCTAGCTTTTAAGATTCAAAAAAATGATGAAAATTTGTGGAAGTGTGTCTATCACATATTAGATTAAGTTCATAGTAGAAATGTCCAGGCACAACTCCAATGACAAACCAGGGACCCTTGAGGAGGACCTTTGCATTTTGGGATCAAGACTACCTGGGTAGTGTAAACCAACAAAGGGAAATGACGGGGTGTAGGTTGATCAATGGAGCATCGATGCCATCTGTGGACCGACACTTAGCCATAATCCTGAAGGTCCTACATTTGCACAGTCTCTGAATCAAACGACGGATGTGCAACACGGAAGGGGGGACTATACATCGATTGACCTACAATGTGTCAATTGTGGTGTCGTTTGTGAGGGCCTGTTTTCATTCCACGTTTTAGCTTAGGTTATTTACCTTATTTGAATAGTTTGAAAGTTGATTAGGGGTTAGGGGAAGTCTAATTAAGAACCCCCCCCCCCCCGCCATATAAATCCCTAACCTAATTAGCCTACCCTAAACTCGCATAATTCCGTAACTCAAAACTCTCTTTTCTCTCTCTCTCTCTCTCTCTCTCTCTTTAGTGAAGAACTCAATTGATACCAAGCTAAGGTAGGGTTCAAGGGCTTCAAAGATTCAATTTCCTCCATCAATATTTATCAATTAGTAAGGTATGAGTTCTCTTTCACTATTGAGACCTCTTTCCTCAAAGGGTTCTATAAAGATGATTTCAAAGTTGAGTTTTCAAATGTGTTTCATCCAATCTGAAATTTAGTTTATGAATTGATTTGTTTATGATTTATTTTTTATATTATGAATATATTAATATTTATTATAACTTTATTATGATACATCTTTATTAATTGTTCTAGTTTGTAGAAGATGACCTTTACCCCTTAACCCTAGGTTGTGATATTGATGTGAATTAAGTAATGGTGGTTCATTGAATTTGTTATTGGTTGATTAATTTTAGATGATGTTTTTTATAAAGAATTTTAATATGTTAGGATGAATATAGTTCTATTATGCTAGTAATTGAGAAGTTGAACTAGGTTATGAAGTATGTTGTAAATTGACCTAATTATCTTATCTTAAGCTTATGAACTAGTGATGAATTGTTATATATTTGTTCAATTGGCGTTGTTATCATATTTTTTTATCGTTATATAATGTTGCTACTTCCTATATGGGTAAAGTAAGGGTTTATGGTAAGACCGTGATGGTGAATTATGAAGGATACTTGGTATGTCATATGATCCTTACTACTTACATCAATTATGGTTAATTGTGATAAAGACATGATGTTGTATTGAAATATGTCTTGTAATAGGACATATAGTGTTTGTGTCATATTCAATTGAAATATTTTTAATATGGCTTGTGAGGTGTTGAATAAGATGTAAATGTTACAAGGATGGTGGTGATTTACCAATGCGTCTTATAATGATATGAAACTCTTAATTTGTTAACCTCACCTATATAAATTTTAATGAAAGGAAAATATTCATACATTTATTATTGAGATACGATGATGATGATGATGTTTATCCAAGGTATAGAACCTATGACCTACATTAAGATATCACGATTAATAAAGATATTAAAGACATTTAAAAAGGGATTCTATCATAGCACCGAGTGAACTTGAGTGAGCAGTGTCCCTTCCCACATAGCGAAAGATGGATCACTATTAAACTCTTGAGATTGGAGACTACAATGCACGTAGAATTAAGAGGGTACCAACTATATCTCCTAGTTCTTGAGCTATGTTGCCTCCATAATAATATTAGCTAGTGGATCCATGTAAATCCTATGTTCATGTTTTGGTACTACCTTGGAAAGTAGTCTGCCTTCATTCAGTTTTGGGTTCCATGACACTTGATTCCACATTACCTCATGTGGTCTATATCTACTAGGGCAAGATGTTCCCAAAAGCTATAATGAATTAAAGGAATGAACTCTAACTAAGATAACCTATGGGATTTAGCTTAGTCTAGGTAGGGGTATGGGACTTTACCTAAACATTGCACTAGTTAGCTTGAGGGAAGTCTTAGGAGTATTTTCTTATGTATGAATATGCTTATAATGGTATATGATACGAATATGATTAACTTGTACATTGTTGATACTATATGTTAATTATTTTACCTATGAATATGTGTTGGTCTACATTGTTAAAGTATGACGATATGTACTCTTAATGCCATACTATGTGAAGTGGGATGTTGCTTATGATTTATCTTGTGGGGTTTCTTGATTGAGTAAAGTTATGGAGCTTTGCATGGTAATTGCACTTTTTGACTTGATAGTGGTTCATGGGTAAGTGTCTCTCTTTTTATGTTTCATTGTACTCTTATTCATGCTTATTGCTATTATTATTTTATGATAGAGTTATTTGACTATAATCTAATTACATTATATTCATGTCGACTTCACTAGTTTTTACGTTTATGGTCTTGTGATATAAATGCCTATGAATTAATGGACATGTTCTATTTATTTTGTATGATCTTGTTGAATGTGCATAAAGGTTTTCAAAATAAATGGAATACTTAATGAAATGTCCTATTTTAGCATATTTTCATGATATGTGTGCATATGGTCTCATACGTAGTACAAGTGGTGTACTAAACTCATTTATTCCTTTTTTCCCAACGTTTTAGGCTCCGCTAGTTGAATGTATTTCAGAGATGACTTGAAGAAGACCTCGATTTGTTAATTATCCAAGTAAGGTAGGTCCTCACTCAATGAAGGTGATGTCAGTATCAAGCCTATAATATTGTTTTAATTTTCAAGATTCTACTGTTCTTTCCTTTTTCATTTGGATACTAAACGTTGTATGACGTATATGTTGTCTTGTTTCATTAAAGTATGGGCTAGGCCCAATTGGATATACTCTTAGTAGATGGTTATGAGATGAGATGAGTATTTAAGACAATGTTATGTTCTCTCTCTCTCTATATATATATAAATATATATATATCTTATAATATATATATATATATATATAAATGTATATATTTATGTTCAATAAAAGTAGAAAAGTAGAAGACAAAAAAAATCTTCCTATTTGAAGGGTCTATATATACTCGATATGTATCTATTACGTGTATGAAAAACTCAATATAGAAGTATTAAAACATTTTAAATTTCCGCTAAATTAGGTCTATTAATGTAATGATGTAAGCTAAGAAACTAGTCTTAGTCCTCAACGAGGATGATGACACCGGTTACTATAGGGGGTATTCCCGGATATGACAAACTTGGTATTAGGGCATGAGGTTAAATATAATTGAGTTGATGTCTCTCTCAACCACATCTAT
Source organism: Solanum lycopersicum (assembly GCF_036512215.1). NCBI lineage: Eukaryota > Viridiplantae > Streptophyta > Magnoliopsida > Solanales > Solanaceae > Solanum > Solanum lycopersicum. The sequence continues at coordinate 35,615,564 of NC_090808.1, forward strand.
GTTGGTTCAGATTTATTTTTCTTAAGCACGCCACACTTATTAATAGGAATCTATATGATATTTAGGAAACTCTCACTTTGTTGGATGTCCAACTTCATGCCTCTAGAGTGTTAACTCTATGTGAGTTTAGCATCTAATCCTCTTGTTATTTTATAAGAAATGAATAATCGAAGGAATGCGGCATGAAGAATTGAGGGAGAGAGTGCCAATATGGGATCTCCTACCCTTGGTGATCAAATTCCACCTTTTGATAAATATATTAATGATGACCTAGATCCGGTCTATCCTTATTTGATGGATCGTTCCATAAGGGATGCTCTCTTCCAAATGATACTAGAAATCAATACACATGGACAAGCCGCCACTACTAAAGCTCAAGAAATGGCGGCTCAATCTAACCAGGAGGTTGTATCCTAAGTAAACCAACACATTTCTACCATGGCGTCTCATCTAAGGGATTTCACTAGGATAAATCCCCCTACTTTCTATGGGTCTAAGGATGAAGAAGACCAGCTTGAAGAAGACACCCATGAGCTCATTGATGAAATCTATAAAATCCTCTATGCGATGATTTTGTCTACTATTGACAAGGACGAGTTAGACACTTAGCAACTCAAAGATGTGACGCAAACTTGGTATGTCCAATGGAAGGATAATAGATTGTTAAGGGGTGGACCAGTGACATGGGATGTATTCAAGAAGCATTTTCTTGATAGGTTCTTTCCTAAGGAGAAGATGGAAGATCAGGTGATGGAGTTCCTTAAACTTCATTAAGGAAGTATAAGTTTTCTTTAATACTCTTTCAAAATCACAATGTTTTCAAAATATGGTCCCTCTTTGGTTTTCTACCCTAGGGATGAAATGATTTGTTTTGTGATTGGAGTGGCGGATTGTATGATAGAAGAGTGTCATTCGGCTATACTACATGACAATATGATCATTTTTCATCTCATGGTTCATGCTCAGCAAGTGGGAGAGGCAAGGTCTATGAGAAATAGTAGAGATGCTTAGAGGGCAAGATATTATTATGGTGGTTATTCTAAGAGTAGGATTGTATTCAAGACAAGCTTAGGTTCAAGAAGAGTATTTCAATTCAGGTACATTCCAAGCTTCCTAAGGCTACAGATGATAGGGTGTCTAACCTAAAGCCTAAAAACGAAAGGTATACTCGTTCACCAACCAATAAGCCAACTTGTGGAATGTTTGGCAAGAAGCACTACAGTGATTGTCGTAAGGGAACGGATGATTATTCTGGTATTGGTAAATGTAGGAACAAGATTCAGGATTTCCCAAATATGAGGGTGCAAGTCAAGGAGAATGTACAAGTAAGTGGTTTTAATGATTCTCAAAAGAAGAATCATTCTTATGCTCTCAGCTCTAGATCTAAGCAAGAGACTACATCCGACATGGTGACCGGTATGTTGAAAGTCTTTTCCTTTAATGTATATTCTTTTCTCGATTTGGGATCTGCATTATATTTTGTTACTCCCTCGATATCTTACCCGACATTCTAAATAAACCTTTTATGGTGTCTACCTCGGTGTTTGAGTCACTTTTTGCAAAGTTGGTGTTTAGACATTATTCTATAATGTTGACCAATAGAGTTACTTTTGTTGAACTAGTAGAACATTATATGTTTGATTTTGATGTCAGATTTTGTATGGATTGGTTCCATGCTTATTTTTCCTCTATAGATTGTAGAACAAGGTTGGTGAAGTTTAATTTTCCAAATTATTCTTTTTTAGAGTAAAAGGGGGAAAACTCTATTCCTAGAGGTCGTATTGTGTGAATGCTTGTAAATGGTCTCTAAAGGGTGTTTATATCATATTATAAGAGTCCAAAATTTGGACTACGAAATTCTTCGCATTGTGTTGGTCCCCGTAGTTAGTAAATTTTTGAAGGTCTTTCCTAATAATCTTCCCGTTATTCCTCCCGAACAAGAATTTGATTTTGGTATGGACTTGTTACCGGATACAAATCTCATTTCAATTCCTTCTTATCGGATGGCTCCGGTGGAATTGAAAGAGTTGAAGGCTCAACTTAACGATTTATAAAGTCACTATTAAGAACAAGTATCCTCTCTGTCGGATGGACAACTTGTTTGATTAGCTCCAAAAGAAAGCTACATTTCAATATTTGACTTGAGGTCGAGATATCATAATCTTAGGGTGAGAGCTGAGGATATATAAAAAATGACAATTCTAACTAGATATGGTGACTGTGAGTTCTTTCTAATCTCCTTTGGTATCACTAATGTCCCAGTGGAATTTACGATCTTATGAATAGTATGTTTCAATGTTACCTAGAATCATTTGTCATTGTATTCATTGACGATATCTTCGTATATTCGAAAAAAGAAGGTGATAACATTGACCATTTGAAGGGTGGTGTAATAAGTGGTTTAGGAGAACCAGTTATTTGACAAGTATAGCAAATGTGAGTTTTGGTTGAGATCGATGGAGTTTATTGGTCATATCATCTCTAGTAAGGGAGATGAGGTTAATCCAAGGAAAACTAAGGTGGTGAAAAATTTGTCTAGACCATTGACTCCAATCGACAAAACGAGCTTCTTGGATCTAGCGGGTTATTATTGGAGGTCTGTGGATGGTTTTGTGTTCATTGCATCTCCCTTGATTACTTTGAACCAAAAGAGTAAGAGATTTGAGTGGTTAGAATCATGTGAGAGAAGCATCCATACCTTGAAATATAGGCTTACTTCCGCTTCGGTATTAACTTTTCCAGAGGGTAGAAAGTTCTTCGATGTATATTATGATGCATCTTGAGTGGGTTTATGGTGTGTGCTTATGCAACATGGGAAAGTGGTAGTCTATGCTTCCAGAAAACTTAAGGTGCATGAGAGAAATTAGCAAACTCGTAATCTAAAATTAGATGTTGTACTATTTTCTATGAATATATGGAGACATTACTTGTATGGTGCCCATATTGATGTGTATACCGACCACAACAGTCTGTAATATGTATTTACTCAAAAGAAATTGAATCTCTGACAAAGAAGATTGTTGGAAACATGTAAGGATTACGACATGAGTTTTCTTTATCAGCCCGACATGACAAATATGGTTGCAGATGCTCTAAGTCATTTACCAATGGGTAGTGTGTCTCATGTACATAAAGACAAGAAGGACCTAGTGAAAGATGTCCATAGGTTTGCTAGATTGGGTGTGAAAAGATTACCTTAATGGTGGTTTCTTGGTCAATCATAATTACGAGTTATCATTGTTAGTTGAGGGGAAGTCCAAACAACATCTTGATCAATAATTGATGGGATTGAAGGAATCGTCTCATAGAAAGCTTAATGAGTAATTCTCCTTAGGGGGGGATGGTGTCTTGAGGTACCAAGGAAGGTTGTGTGTTCTCAATGTAGATTGTTTGTGGAACCAGATCCTTAAGAAAGCTTAAGGGTGCCGTTATTCCATTCTTTCGGGTTCCACAAAGATGTACCATAACCTTAGGAAAGTATTTTGGTGAGAAGGTTTGAAAAAGTACAAAGCGGAGTTTGTTGCAAAGTTTCCAAATTAGAAATAAGTTAAAGCCGAACATCAAAATTCCGGTGGTTTACTTCATGAAATCCAAGTTCCTACTTTAAAGTTGGAGGACATCAATATGGATTTTGTGGTAGGTTTACATCGGAAGCAAAAGCAATATGACTCCATATGGGTGATTGTGGATAGGTTTAACAAATCCGCTCATTTCATTCCCGTAAAGTCTTAGTTATTCGGCAGAAGATAATGCAAGGATCTTCATATATGAGATTGTGTGTCGCCATCATATTCCATTATACATCATATCAGATAGGGGTACACAATTCACATCTAATTTTTTGAGGTCATTCCAACAAGGGTTTTGTACAAAAGTGAAGTTAAGCACCGCTTTTCATCCTCAAATGGATGATCATGCAGAACTTAATACTAAAACCCTTGAGGAAAATGTTAGAGCTTTTACTATTAATTTAAAGGGAAAATGGGATAATCATATTCCTTTAGTGTAGTTTGTTTACAATAATATCTTTTATTCATGTATATGCATGGCTCTTTATGAAGCATTGTATGGTAGGAGGTGTAGTTCTCCTATTAGATTGTTTGAAGTGGGTGAGTCTTCCCTTTTGTGTCCCGATTTGATTTATAGGACTATGGAGAAAGTTCATATAATAAGGAACTGGTTGCAAAGGGCCTATAATCGGCAAAAGTCTTATGATGACTATAGAAGAAGAGATTTACAGTTTGAAGAAGGTGATGAGGTGTATTTAAAAAAATTTCCAATGAAAGGGTTGGTTAGATTTAGAAAGAAATTAAAGTTGAGTCCTCATTATGTGTGCCCCAATGAGATCTTGCGGAGGGTTGGTAAGGTTGCCTATGAGTTGAAGCTCCATAGTGAATTGGTTTTGGTTCATCTAGTTTTTCATGTTTCTTTTCTTAAGAAGTGTATTAGCGATCTCAAGTTTATTCTCTCTATTGAGGGTCTTGGTATGAATGATAACCTCTCTTATGAGGAAGTTGTGGTACAAATCTTTGCTAAGCAAGTATAGAAATTGAGGAACAAAGAGGTGGCTTCCATAATGCTATTTTGGATAATTCACCTACTTGAGGGTGAAACATGAGAGGCCGAGGCCGACATGAAGCCTTGTTAGACTTATCTATGTGATACCTAAGGTTAGTTTTTCTTAATATTAATTAAAATAATGACTACAAATTGACGTTTCTTGACTTTTTGGGGAATTCTTGCAAAATGTGCATTTTGGTGTAATTATAGTTAACTTAAAGTGAAATGTACATTCGGACTTTAAAATTTGAAATTCCTCTTATTTTTATTTATGTTGTGAATGTTCATGTGGTGAGTCTTAATGAAATGACATGTAGCATGTTGATAAGTTAAGATATGACATAGTTGCCTCATTTATGTTATGTTGTTCTCGTGTAGTTGTTGTGATAATGAAATTCCTAATAACGTGACTTTGAGTCTTATGTGTGGTAATTAATGTTTTGAATTGTCTTGTGTACATATAATGATTGATGTTGTGATGATTTTTTGTTTGTTGGGCTGCTAGTCTTGAGTCTATTTCTACCTTTAAAAGATTTTTAGTGTCATCCGGGGACGAATGTTCCTAATGGGGGGACAATGTAACACTTCGAAAATCCAAGACGTGTTCTAGATCCTAACATAAGTTTCATAAGGTTTAGAAACTGTTTTAATGTCTATTATAATGAATATAAGTCATTTTAGAAGTAGAGAAACTAAAACATCCAAGAAAGTTCATGATGTGCGGACACAAGTTCAATGAGGTGCTAGTGAAGTGGTATATTTATGATTCTTGTTGGGTTACTTGATTGAGTAAGGTTATGAGGATTTGCTTGTTAATTGAACTTGGTTGACTTGATAGGGATTCATGGGTAATTATCTTTTATTTTTTATGTTTATTTGTACTATTATTCAGGCTTGTTGCTATTATGACTTTATGATATAGTTATTTGACTATATATCTAATTATCTGATGTGCATATTGACTTGGCTAGTTTTGACGTTGTTGGACTTGTGATCTACATAACTAGGAATTAATGAACATGTTCTATTGATTTGTTGTGGTCTTTTTTAATATGGATAAATGTTTTCAAAGTAAATGTCACTTTTAATAAAATGTCCTATTTTAGCATGTTTTCATGATATGTGTGCATGTGGTCTCATGCCTTGTTCAAGTAGTGTACTAACAACATTTCTTATTTTTTCCCTTATATTTTAGGTTCTGGTCGTTAAAAGACTTTTGGAGATGACTTGAAAAAGACTTGGATCTCTTAATCATCAAAGTAGGGTAGGTCGTCACTTTCGTAGAACGATGCCACTGTCAAGCCTATGATATTGTTTTAATGTTCAAGACTCTTAGGTTCTTTCCCTTTTCAGTTTGATATTAGATGTTGTATGACCTATATGTTGTGTTGTTTCACTGATTTCTTGGCTAGGCCCAATTTTAGATACTCTTGGTTGATGGTTATGAGATAAGACGACTATTTGAGACTATGTTATATTCTATAAATATATTTATGTGAAATAGAAGTAGACGACTAAGTGAACTTCTTATACGAATGGTTTGTGCATACTTGATATATATCTATTACCTGTATGTAGAGGTCGAGGTAAACCTTGATGTAGAAGTAGTGAAAAGCTTTAAGTTTCTTCTAAAGTTGACGTACAAATATAATGATGTATGCTAAGAGGCTTGTCTTAGTCCTCAAAAAGGACGATGACGCCGCTTACATCTATGGGGTATTCGCAGATGTGACATGTAGGATAATTTGCAAGTAAATTTGGTTGTTCTTATTTCCCTTGCTTGATACATGAATGAATATGAATCCTTTACTTATTAGGTTAGAACACCCTTTGTCATGAATACATGTGTATGAAATAAATATGAACCTTCATATAGCAAAAAAGTTCATTTTTGTGCAACATTTTAGAAATAATTTTATGATATCGTTGATGTTGATAGTCGAAATAGTATCCTTATTGTGTGAACAATGGACTTAGGGTTGATTTGCAAGAACGGCATCAAATCATCTTTTGGAAAGTAATTGAGCTATCCTTTTCATATACTATCTGTTAAGGTGTAATGGGAACACTTTGGTAAGGTGTAACGGGATTTGATTCTGAACTAGATATGGAACCTCTTCATGTACTCCTTGATTGAATTACTCTATTAGATCAAAGGCAAGTACCGAGTGTGTATAGTTTGGGGAGTAGATGTAGTTAAAGGTGAGTCTACCGTACAAATAAACCTTTCATATTCCTTAAACATTTTCCTACATGGGATGTGTCATAGTTCTACCATTGGCAATTAGATCACCTTCCATCGGAGTAGGTTCATGACTCCAGATTCCATGATTAGCTAACATAGTATATATGGTTTTTTTCTATTCTAATCATGTGGGATACATTTAAGTGTTTAATAAGTTCTATGATGTTAAGGTAGTAAAGTGGGACACTATCTAGACATTCCATAAATAGGCTTTGAAAATGTTAATATGTGAGTACGTAGGTCTTTTCTATGACCATTGCGTGATGTCCTCTTAATGCTTAAATGAAATCTAATTTACTTAATGATGATTATGACTTAGATTTATGAAGGTTGAGTGAAAGTATACCAATCTTTTACAGCTTTGAGGGTTATTCAGGTTAACTTAAAGTTGGTGTATGTGCGGTCACTTCATGTTCCACTCAAGTGAATCTTAGGGTAACCTTAGGTCGAGAGTTGAATGTTTGGAAGGTTATTAACTTGTCTTAGGCAGTCTTAAACTTCATTCAGGTACTCTTGAAGAGGGTGTATGAGCATTCTCTTACTGTCCTACTTAAGTGAGTGTTAGGATAAACTTAGATGGTAGGTTTGTGTGTTATATAGGTTGTTGTGAACTTAATTTGAAGTCACTATAATGTTACTGTAATTGCATTAAATTAAGTATGACTTGCAAATGTGTCTTAAAAGTAATGTTTGGTGTTTAAATGTGGTTCTTATTCTTATGTGATGTTTTAATCTAAAAACCATATTTTGATACATATATCTGTTTATCACGATTTTAAGCATTATGTCATACATAGTACACGCATTCTACTAATTTGATTCATTTTATGTATTTCTAATGGTATAGCTAAAAGGTGAGAGGTATATTCAAGCAAGGCTTGGATACTAAGAATATTTCAAGAAAAGTTGGGTTATGTCCTAACTTTATTCGAGGACATAACTATCTTTAGATTTATTTTATTAAAAAAATATTGTAATAGACTACGTTTCTTTAATTCGATTATATGGGCCATATCCCAAGCATTACAAAGTCTAAGCTTTGTGTGTGTTGAGAGTTAGTATTTTCTATGGTTTTATATGAATGATGTTATGAGATATTCATGTGATAAGCTTTACTTGCACATTGTTATTCACACATGTATGCCATGAATTATGTAAAACGGCTTGTACAAAACCTCTAAAATGTCAAGTACGCCATGTCGCACTCCGAGAGTGCCATATCTTTAAGGGTGTGATCTCGGGGTGTGACATAGTTTGTTCAGATCTAGTTGAGTCTTGTTCATCGGTGTGAGTATTGACACCTGTATGGGTGAGAGGATATAGGACGATAGAGTTTCATTTTCTTCATCAATCTTTTATCGTGCCGAAATAGTTGAGGTTATAAGTGTCTATTCGTAATCTCTTCTCTTGTGTTTATAGAACTATGACAACAATTTGAATCGCTTCTAGATGGTTTGAAGAAGGAGGAGTGCAAGAGGAAGCTCCCCAAGGTGCAGTAGCTTTACAAGATGTTTAAATTCCTCAAGATGCTCAAGTGCCTCCCAAGGTAATTAAGGCCCTATTGAAGTTAAAGATAATGATGTTCCCGTGGTTCCCCTGTAAAAGGCTAATGGGGAGATTAGAGAGGCTTTACTTATATTAAACTACTTCAATCCACAAAACCTCTTACCATTATAAATAGTCACCATTTCAACATAATAATCACAATATCCAATCATTAGAGATACTACATTATGAATTTATCAATTTAGGACAGCCTACGTACAGTTCTCACATGTTTCTTTTATAATTCAATAGCCTAAATCAAACTACACATGAAATAAAAACGATTGAGGCATGATTCCACGATTTTTTAATCTAAAATCATCAAATAAAGATCAATTCAATCATAGTTCATTGATTCAAAATGTTTTATGCAAGCAACTATGGCTAGTAAAAGAAATAGGAGAATTCATTTTTTTAGTCATCTTTTAAAATTATTCAGATTGACTCCTTGAATGGAAGAGAATTCATGGATTAAACAACATACCATATGTGTTGCAAAGCCCATGAAATTAATTGAGAAAAACTTGAAAATCAGTCTTTTTACTTGGAGCATTAAAGCTTCATCAATAAAGGTTTTTGGAGAGAAGGAATGGATAGGTTTTGTTTTGAGTTGAGGGTTTAGCTTTTATCACATAGGAGACGTGTGAGATGAAAGTCTCATGCAGGGTTTTGAATGAGATAAAGAAATGAGTAATCCTCTTTTCGACTCTGGAGAAAAACTTGAAAATTAGTCTTTTTACTTGGAGCATTAAAGCTTCATCAATAAAGGTTTTCGGAGAAAAGGAATGGATAGGTTTGGTTTTGAGTTGAGGGTTTAGCTTTTGTTTGTGAGTTTAGGTGCTCAATAACCGTCAATAGGTGTAATGACCAGCAACTATACCTTAAAAGCTAGGTAATCCCATTGGTCGCAACACGACTTACATGACCTTTGAAGGTCTTGTACAAGCCTCTTTGACCATATTTCATTTCACATATATATAATATATATATATATATATATATATATATATATATATAAAGTACATAGAAATAAAAAGTGAATTTTCAAACATTGTGCAAATGACATTTCAAAAAATGTCTAACACATGTCTAATAAACAATCTGTGACATCACTAGTACAATAGTTTTGGGTCACAACCTATAGAAGTATAAAAACATAAAATGACATAAATAACAACGTAGTATTGATGTCCTCAGATGCAATGAGTACTAAAAAAATCTTCTTTCCTTGGAATCGTTGAATCTCTACCCTTGAAATCCTATCAATATCCTCAAGACCCCACATGGACAACATGTTCGCAATATGCATTAGTACGATATGTACTAAGTGAGGAAACTACCATACCAACCATAAGATATCTCAAAGGGTTAGACAATAAGATACATAATTATAAGACATAAAGGCATAAGCATAACAACAATAACATAAGAATACTAAAACATTTTAAAATCATATAATATTTCATACTGAAATCGTTGTTTTTCATACTCAAATAAATTACTCACAAGCCATGTCCAAGTATACTAGTGCAAGGCTAAGGTAGCATCCCATAATACTACCAAAGCTAAGTACATATCTTTCGTCATTCATGATTATAGTACACTATCATAATTTAAGATCTTAGTTCATTATTTCATATGAGCAATATTCCCCAATGAAAACTCAAAACATACTTATGGAATGAATTTAAAGCATCTCACACTACCTCACACACTAGCATATCTTGATGTCACCCTAACTTGATTCATTAAGTCTGTAGTAGTATTATTTAATACTAAAGATTACTACACTTTTATGATTCCATGAAAAAATAATTGTGCAATAGACATGAGGCATCCATACTACCTCACATACTAAGCCTATCTTGAAGTTATCCTTAACATGTTCATCCCCGTAGTTATACCATCTATTAACTTCATTTATTAAGATTCTCTAAATTTTATGCTACTTTACTAGGAAAGGAAACTCTATTCCGATCCTATATTCAATCTCCTCTTAATAAGTGACCCTAGGTAATACCTTGTGCCATACACTCATGATTCCCCAAAACACCATTCATGCAATTTACTACTTTTGAATCCTTTTCTATTACTTCCTACTTTATATCCTAGCTGTATATTTATCTTTTGAAAATTGTAAGATACTTCATTAATATTGTCTATGTTCCTTATTCATATGGATCCTACGAGGTACCTTCTAAGGTATAACTTGATCTCTTAATAATCATGAACACTATTACATACCCATTGGGCATGTCTATGCTCATTCACCCATTATGAACACAACAAGATATCCCTTGGACATTTATAAGTTTATTCATTGGTTATGAACACTACGAAATGCTTTTCAAGCATGTCTAAGTTCCTAGCATAAGGAGATCTCTACTAGGACACCTTCACTCTACTATATAAAGAAGTCCCGCCTCATGAGACTTAATGGAATATTCATCACAACTAAGAGGTGTGTCTCTCCTTTCTACTTCAAGTTCGTACCATTGCTAGACTATCCATCTCACTTTGCATATCCATTTGGAGTCAATCATATACTCCAAGGTTTATTTTTCAAGCCTTGCCCAACCTTCTATCAAGGAGGGATTCCTAGACAATCTCTCCATGCTTAAATGAATTCTGTCACTTTCAATCAATCATCCTAAATATCAACCAACACAACAATTCTAAGGTTCATCTTCATCAATTTATTCTATCTTCATTCATAGGTAGATTATAGAGACTTTTAGCCTTAACTTTCTTCTCACATTCTTCAACATTAGGTGAATATATCCACAATTCATATTTATGGGTTCAATTCAATCAATACCAATCCCAATTCGTCAAATCTATTACAATCCATGCTTATATGATTCAATCATGATCCATTAATATAGAATGTAATCGTGTTAAGATAAATCAACACCACTAAGATCACAACGATCACCCTCAAACTCAGTTTTAATAATTCACTATGAAAATACATCAAAAATAGTATATGATCATCATATGATCATATACACATCATTGAATTCTACCCATTAGCTTAGGATCAAAATTACACATAATGCAATCCCAACCCTCTCTTGATTGAGGTTATTTGTATTAAAAATTGAACGGATACCATGGGGGCTTCCTGGATGGCAGAATCCATTTTTTAATAAGGTTCACACACAATATAATATATCCTTAATCTTATATTGAATCCTTGGATAAATAGTCCTAATCTCGTGGTCCCTATTCTTCTTCTTCTCATATGGTGTTCGTGAGAGTTCCAATGAGAGAGACATGGGTTTTGATTTGAAGTCTAGATTCTAAGGGGTTCTTTTATTTTTTAAATAGTCATAAAACACCTAAAAATACCTTAAGTAACCACATGGTTTGACTTTTCCAATTCACTCTTTTCACTTAAAAGTGAATTGTGAGAAATGCAGGCTCCATAGACTATTTGACATTGATCGACCACTGGTTTGAAAATTGTCCATCCTGTATATACGTAGTCTTGGTAAGAGACTTCTACAAGGTTCCCTTTTCTCAGGAGAGAGTCTCAATTGATACTTACAATCGACGAACCCATGAGGCATCAATCGACATTTCCTAGGCAGTTTCTAGGCCATAGTTAGGGTCCTCCTTAGATTCTTTCATGAGGCCCTTGTGGAGTCGTGCCAGGATGTTTCCACCCCATATATGTTCGTATAGGTTTTATGAAACATTACTATTAATTTGAGTTCGAAAAAGAACATAAAACCTCACGAAACATAGTAAGCCACGCCAACATGTCTTAAGGTTAACTTTCTAACGTCACAAGACGTTCTTGGAGGTTTCACCTCCAAACTCTTTGAAACTCTATATGCTGCCTCTAAATACCATAATTTATAATTTTAGGACCATATAGGATCATGGAACTATAGGTTAGTCTCTATTTGTACCGAAGTCATTTTTTGATCCTTATAATATTCCATACTAGGGAAACATTCATCCTTGAATGACACCTTATTGACCATCTCTTTAAAAGACTCATTCTAGAGTAGCAACACATAGTACATGCATTAAACTCAAATTCTTTTACCTAATCCAAGTAAATAAATTCGATTTGAAGCTTATAATAACTACACATAATAAAAAAAGACTTACGAAGAGGGATCCTTATACCACACGTGGGAACAAGCCACACATGTCTTCCTAACATCAATTACTCATAATAAGGGAACATCAAAATCAACAAAAAAATTCATAATCATAGTATATTATGAATATTTTAAAAAAATAATGAAACACATATTGGAATGGATATTAGGAGATCACTCTTGGTCGTCCTTAGATTTGAAGGAAAAAAACTAGCCTGTGCTTTAGGAACACCTTCCTCACTATTTATAGTAGCTTGCTTTCCTTCTCTTCCTTTTGTCATGAGAATTATAAAATCCCTCACTTTTTGTCTATCCTTACCAAGACCAAAACATCAATCCATGCCGGCTAGGAACTTATCATAGTGACTCCTTCCACACTTGGGGCAGGTAAATTTAGAAGATCCACTACCCTTGTCCTTATAAACCGAGGGGTTGGAAGAATATTGACCGGAATATCTTGGTTTAGTTCTAGGCCTATCCTTCTTTTCTGTAACCCTACCCTTCCATAGATTTGAATCTTCTATTTGTTGAGCAGACACTGTAAGCCTTGATATATCCATGTCATTCGCAAGCATTACTATACGACACACTTTTTTTACAAGGTCGGACACTCCCGCCATGAACTTGTTCATCAAGTCTCTTGGATTTGCTACCAAGCCGTGAGAGTACTTATATAAAAGAGTGAACTTCAAATCTTACTCCTTAACACTAAATTCACCTTTCTTGAGGTTTATAAACATCTCTATCTTAGCTTCCATCAATTTCCTAAAAAAGAACCTATCAAGGAAAGCCAATTTGAAAGTCTCCCAATCTATAGAACCTGCTGCTATTGCCCTACTATATTTCCATTGTTCTTACAAAATTAGGGAGACATTTTTCAATTAATAGGCATCCAAATCTGCCTATTAAATGGAAGACACTTCCATGATTGCAAGAACCTCAAACACCTCATCAATAAAACGATCAGATTTTCACAAACTTTACACCCATAGAACTCTGGTGGATTTCTTCTTATGAAGTCCCTTAGCCTAGTAGCACCCATTGCTCCTATTGGATTTCCAAGAGCCACCTCTACTCTATTATCTTTGGCCTTTAAGGCTTCACCAAAAAATTCATAGAAGCGCTAAATTCCTCAAACATAGCATTCCCTATTTGAGGGTAATTAGGATCTTGAGGAGGAATTTTCTCTTGCACTAGGGAAGGTACATTATTTTGCACATGGGGATGCACACACTCTTTATCCCCAATCCCATCTCCTTCCCTTCTTGCATTAGCCCTAGTGTTAGCTATAACCTAAAAAATTATAAGAAATCATTAGAAAAAGGTCTTACTTAAGTCTAACACTATGGCACAACTTGAAGAAAGAAGAAGTGAAACTTTCCTAAGAATCCCATAGCCTCCTACTCATAGATGTATCGTGACTCAAACTAATGAATAAGACTCTACAAGACGTTGTATTTGAGACATCCTAAGACCATTTCATGACCTTGTGCTCTGATACCAAGTTTCTCACGACCCCAAAGTATACCTTAGAAGTTAGGGCAACGCTTGGGTCGCAACTCGGCATACTTGATATCTCAGAGGTGTTGTACAAGCCTCTTAGACATCGTTTATTGGATATATATTTATAAAATACACATAATTAAAACTTTTCTTTCAAATCATTTTGAAGAATACATTTCATAAAACGTCTAATATATGTGTCATAAACCATCTATGACTTCACGAGTATAATAGTCTAGGGACAAAACCCATAAAAGTCTAAAAACATATAAAAGTATAAATGATAACTTAGTAGTGATGTACTCGGATGCGATGACGACTCACTAATCTTCTTTACTTTGAAGCCTTGAAACTCTACCCTTTAAATCCAATCAATATCATCAAGACCTTACATGGACAACATGTACGCATTATGTGTTAGTACGATATGTACTAAGTATGGATACTATCATACCAAACATAAGATATTTCAAAAGTTTAGCCAATAATAGACTTAATGATAAGAGATAAAGGCATAAGCATAACATGAATCATATAAAAATAATAAAGCATTATGCAGCCATATAAGAGATCATACTTAAATAATTGTCTTTCTTACTCAAATGAACTACTCACAAGCCATGCCTAAGTATACTAGTGCGAAGCTAAGGTAGCATCACATATCACTGAAAAAAGATAAGTACATCTCTTTGGTCATTCTTTATTACAACTAACTTTCATAATTAAGACCTAAGTTCTTCATGTCGTATGAGAAATATACCCCTATTCCAACTCTAAACATACTTGTGCAATGCATGTGAAGCATCCGATACTACCTCACACACTAGCACATGATGAAGTCACCGTATCATTTTTCATTAAGTCTCTAAAAGTCGTACTTCATATAAAGAGTTCTACACTCTTATGATTCAAAAAAACATGACTGTGCAATTCACATGAGGAAGCCCATACTACCTCACATACTAATCCTTTCTTAATGTTATCCTTAACAAGTTCATCCTCCGTAGTTTTACAATATTTTAAGTTCATTAATTAATAGGAAAGGCAACTCTAATCCAATCCTATCTTCAATCTCTTCTTCATTATAGAACATAGTTTATACCTTGTGCAATGCACTCAAGATGCCCCATAAAACCATTCATGCAACGTATTACATTTTGATCCTTTTCTATTACTTCCTACATTTGAGCCTAGCCCCTATCTTCATCTTTTGAACAGTTTGAGATACCTCATTAAGCATTTCTACGTTCCTTGATCATATGGATCCTAGAAGAAACTTTTTTAAGGGATGACTTGATCCCTTATTAATCATGAAGACTACGAGATTTCCCTCGGGTATTTCTAAGATCATTAACACATTATTAATACTATTATATACCCCTTGGGCATTTCTAAGTTCATTCATTACTTATTAACACTACGAGATAATTCTCAAGCATGTCTAAGCTCATATAAAATGGATAACTCTACTAGGATAATTTTATTCTACCACGTGAAGGACTCTTGCCTCATGAGACCTAATTTAAATTTTATAACAACAACTAGGTGTGGCTCTCCTTTCTACTTGGAGTCCGAACCCTTTCTAGACTATACGTCTCCATAACCACTTGGAGTGAAGCATATACTCCGAGGTGTACTTGTTAAGCCTTGCTTAAACTTCTCTCATGGAGGGATGTCCTAGACAAAATCTCCATGCTCAAGTGAATTATTTAACATTAAAACAATAATCATAAATCTAAAGCTAACAAAACCATCCTAAGGTTCATTATTCTTCAATTAATTCTATCTTCATTCATAGGTAGATTATAGAGTCTTGTAGCTTTAACTTTCTTCTAACATTCATCAATACTAGGTGAATATAACCATATTTCATACATTAGGGTTCAATTCAATAAATACCAATCAAAATTCATCAAAAATAGTCCAATTCGTGATTAGATGTTTCAATCATGATCAATTAATATATAATGTAATCAAGTTAAGAAGAACCAAGACAAAATCTTCATGAAGTATGTAATGTCCTGTAATCACTATGATCACTATCAAGATCAATTATCATAATTCACCATCAAAACTCCATATAAAAAGTATATAATCATCAGATGAACTTTATTGAATGCTACCCACTAGATTGGGATCACAGTCAAGCCTTATCAATAGTTCAATCACAACCCTCTCTTGATTGGGCTTTTTGGATTCACAATTGAAGGGAAATCGGGGGAAAAAAGGGAAGAATACATGAATGAATAAGCGTCCAAAGTTGCTGCTCCTAATTCTTCTTATTCTCCGACGTTGTTCTTGAGGGTTGAAATGAGAGAGAGAGGGTTTTTATTTGAAGTCTAGAGTCTATGGGAGTCTTTTATTGTTTAAGTAGTGATAAAACACCTAAATCTACATAAAAGAACCGCATATGCATTTTATTTGATGTGGATATTCACCCCTTCACTTAACAGTGAACTTCAAGAATTGCAGACTGCATCGATGGTTGGACCATTTGTTGGACAATGGTCTATCCAACAGGTCCATCATCTTGGTCAGAGACTGCTCCTATAAAACGATAAAAGTAATTATCTAAAAATAGGTTCTAATGTGTGTGTCATGAAGTCGTGAAGTCGCAAGATGGTTTAAAATGATGTTTCAGGTAGTTTGTAAAGATTTGGGTTATGTTTGAAGCTAAAACGTCAAGGGACGACCAAGACGTTCAACATCTAGTAAACAACGTGCCATATGTGTTTGCATACACATATATATGTATAATAAGTTTATAAGGTCCTTATGTGGTTGAAAAAGGTGATTAGAGTCAACGTGTTGAGTTTGGTATTGTATGGAGGTCAAACATCCAAGAACGTCCCGTGAAGTTCGAAAGATAGCCATTGGACGTCTTTGTGAGTTTTCATGTGTTTTAGCATGTTACATGACTTGTGTTACGCTTAATTTCTTTTGATATGTTCCTAATACCTAGACGTGTGTTTTTAGAGGTTTAACATCCGGGTACTACTCCACGTAGGACTCACAAGGGGCCCTAGAAGGAGGACCTCAATTTGGAGCTTAACACTGCTTGGCAGTAGAAATCGACTGCCCCAAATTATAGCTTGTTGATCAGACGATGGCCCATCTATAGGTGGCGTCGATGGATCCATGTAGCCTGCATGTTGGCGATCTGCACACACAACCAATGGACCCCATCGATAGGGCGTGATGTCACCAACGGACCGTCAATTCTGGGTGCAGATTGTGCTGCATTTTTTCTATGTATTCTGGTAAGACTTGGGGGGTATTAGGAAATTCACCCCATGTCTTATGAATAGGGATGACGTTTATTTTATGTTTTTATGGGTATTTTAATAGTATATAAGTCATAAAACTCTTATTTAGACATTATGACCTTGAACAAAACCCTTTCTCCCCCAAAGTTTTTCCAAAAACCTCCATGAGAGTAAAGGTGAAGATGGAGCATTAAGATGGATCTTTAATGGAGTTTCTTAATCAATAATAATTGAGTTATTCTAATAAGGTGTCACACTTGGGTTCTACACCCAAGATGAGACCAGCGTCGTTAACCTATCAAAGGTCGCAGTCAAGCCTCGTCTTAGCTTTCATCACAATCAGACAATTAAATTTAGCAGAAAATTTAAAACTTTTTAACTTTACTGAAGTGTACTTAGACTTCATATAATTTCTGCATAAGAATGATATCCGAATAGCTCAACATAAACAACCATCTATTAATAGATTGAACAAATGAAATGGAGAATTCATATTATTATTAATAGTTGCCAAAACGGCCTTAATATAAAAGCTTGAACACATATTTGAAATCAAACGCTAGGGACAACATACAGTAGCTATGTCTAATCAACCAAAGCTATAATATAAAGCGTAGGCATCCTTGAACTCAAGAGGACCTACCAAAGTCTCAAAGTACTTATCCAAACAGCTTCAATCTGCAATCTTCTTTAAGGACATGTGCCTATAAAAATAATAGTAGTATATGTGTTATTAAACACTTTTACTAAGTATGTGTGTATGCACATAAACACATAAAGACTATGCATGATAAAGGAAAGCTCTTCCAATAGCAACATGCAATTTTTGGAAAGTGAATACACTTTACTTTCCAAATTTGTTATTTATGAATCATGCTACGAATATGAAATATTTAAATACATTTAAAGAACAAAACTCATTTTCTATATGAACATAAGACCTTGGAATCATGCACATAATTCTAGAACAACTAAGACAAAAATTAATATTTTTGCTCCCTCTTAGGACGAGAGCTCCTCTCCCATGCCTTAGTTTATTTTCAGTCTTTTCTTATTTTTATTGTATAGGTTAATAATCTCCATGGATCCTATGTTTTACATACGAGTTCAATGGTTCATTACAGTCCCATTCCTAAAATTAAATCAAGTAAGTAATCCAAAAGACTAAGAAAATGATTTTACTACCCTACTTACAAGTTATTCTTTCCATTCTTGTTAAATTGGGCATGAAGTATTTATTAGAAAATTTGTTATTGGCTATGCCCATTATTTGATTGTTTTAAAAATATAAAGATTATTGGCTATGCCCCTTATTTCAATATTTGCATATTATAAAAATTATTATTTATGCCCATTATTTGATCATTTCCATAATATAATGATTATGGGACATTGATTAGCCATTATGTTTTGCCGCCTTTATTGGCATAAGCCAATAACTATTAAAACTTCATTCTTATCGAACACTGGTAATTTGATTTACATATGATTTTTCTTACTTAGTTCACTTTGAACTTACATATCTTCATGTTAGATCTCATGTTCACTTTGAACATACTTTAATCGACATAGATCATGTGAGGTATCTGAAACTGATAGGTGGTTGACCGGCTAAACTGAAACCGAATACTAGAATTTAATCGACATAGATCATGTGAGCTATCATGAAATCCAGTGTCTTCCGCACACTAAAAAGAAGTGGTTCACTGGCCAAATAGGTAGATCCACTAGCTACTAACATATTCCAGCAACATAGTTCAAGGCCTTAGAGATTTTGGAGACCCTTATACTCCTTGGTGGTAGTCTCATCTCATGAGGTATACATGTGCTTGAACAAGCTCATTGCTAGTGTATCAGTTCTTTGTTCAATTTATCGTACTTACAACTTTTAGAGTTGACTCATATATAATGGAAGCTTACTTCTAGTATAAGGTATGTTTAGCTCAATGGATGACTTGTCATGCTATATTTACTTGATGAATGTAAACTTAAATCTTACATTATAATTATAGTGTGAATGAGACTTGTGTCACAATTTATAACATTGTCCTATTTTAGTATCTTTAACATAATTGTTTAGGTGCAAGTGATACTTGTATCACTTCTTTTCACACCCCAGTGTAGGTCAATTTCATGACTCATAAATTATGATGCATTACTCTCATTATTTTGTTCAACATTATTTAGTATTCTTTTGCCATTCTTTATGAAAGTTCTAAGGACGTATTCAACATGCTACTATGTTCACAAGTTCATTTAAATAAGATATGTTGGGGCTTGTCCCAATCATTAGCATACCATGGTTTATGAGTTCATTGAGTTACAACTTGTGAAGTCATTCTTTAGCATCTATTTTGTCTTACAAGAACATCATAATTTACATTGACTATATAAGATTGGTACGGCTTTGTCAATGACCAATTATATTACATATCTTTGAAATAATATTGTAAGTCAATTTATTCGCATAAATTAAATTTTCACTAAAAAATGGTAATGACAATATCATTAGCCAAATATAATAACTTCATGTATATAGTATATTAATCTCATAATTTTAAGCAAGCCAACATTTAACAATTTCATCTTCTCAAACACAATTAGGCATCACAATATTCTTCTCTAATGTAAATGATACTCTAATCATACTAATCTAACATATAGGTCTCATTCGACATTACTAAATTATATAAACCTACACATAATGATCAGTTAGAACCACATAGAAACAACTTGCTCGAGATTTGCATTATACATACTACTAGAATCGGAAATAGGGAGAACTAGGGATATGAAAATTTGATTCAGTGGGAACAACCCTAGTTTAAATTTTCTGGAATTCAAAAATATTTGTACAGCCTATTGGGGAAAGTAATACAAGAGAAAAAGTCCATACCTTATAGTGTAATTGAATCAACGAAGATCACCTCGTAGTTTGCACGAAAAATCATGAAGAGCTGCCTTGAAATCACCTAAAGAGAATTGTTCACTGTTTTTGTTACATTTGTTACTGTTTTTGAGTCATAAGGTTTCTTACCTAGTTAAACGTGATTCTAATTCTTCGGAACTGAATATTTACTAATTCAACTTAGCCTAATTAACTTATAATTAATCAATTATCTAATTAGAAAAATGCCCCTCCAAAATTGCCTAAAAATAGGAGAACATTTGACTAAGAAAAATTTGAAAATTTGCTAAGGTTTCGACTTTGACTAGGATTTTTAATAATTTAATTAAGTTACTAATTTAAATAATAAAGTTAGGATAATAACGAAACTATCCCTAAGTCACTAGAACCATAACCAACCCATTTGGACCATCCTAGGTTAGATACTAGGATGTTTCTTTAGTTTGTTATTCGGCTAGTGTCACCCAGTTAGTCCTTATGATTTCTGGTACACTAGCTAGTTTATTTTTGTTAGTCCGAGATTATTTAGTTATTTGGGTAAATTATTTAGAGCTTAGAGTTGTTTAGGAAGCTAGGCCCAATGTAGCTTGAGCCATTTGCGCACCTGCCCACTTACCTCCCTATCGGAATTCGGTTAGATTTGGTTGCTTGTCTCTTTGCCGGTTAGCACATGTGCTTGCACATGTGTTGCTGCTAATTTTTTGTCCAAATATCCTCACTATGTCCTTGGGCATTGTTTAATCTAAATGATCATTTAAAATGATCATTTGCTATGGTAACTAGGTTTTACACTTGGATGCCTCGTACTTAATGTGTGTAAGCTATGAAATCAGAAAAATTTATCTTTTGGTCTTTATTACAGGTACAATTCCTAAACATGCATTGATTGGGGCATTTGAGAATTAAAATATATCTTAATACATAGAAATTTTCTAAGCATCAAAGTGCTTAAGTTACTTGTTAATACATACAAATTGGCTAACACCCTTAAGCCAATATTTTCTAACATGCCAAATATTAGTCAATATTGGGCATTAGGATTCCTAAGTACCCCAACACATATTCTTACAACCTACTAGACTATTCACTAGGAAAGTACATTTTCAGCAATGCTACATCATCCCCCCTGGTAACATTCGTCCCCAAAACACACTACACATCATTTTGAATCAAAGAGGGTATTTTTGAAAACACCTCAACATACTTGAATCTTTAGTCTTTGTGAATATTTGATTCCAACTTACTCTTGAGGATGCACATCACTCAAATCTTATATATAGCTTTATATATGAGATTGAGGAACTTCCTTCTTAATCTCACTTTAAATAAATGCACATCACAACTCATGCAACACAAAAATCATGTCAATGCTATACAAAAACAGCAAAATGAATGCATGCATGAACTCATATTATCTCATATAGTGCAAGTATAAAACACACAAATATTGACTTAAAACACCAAAACCAACTAATGCACTAAAATTTAGAGTTTCATAAACAAAATCAAACTTAGGAAGACAATATCTAACCTCAAGAACTGAACAAGTGAGAGTAACGGGATTTTATGTCGGCCTCGGCCTCCCTTGCCGCTCCCTCAATAAGGTGGTTCCTCCATAACACCTTTACGGTTGAAACCTCTTTGTTCCACAACTGCTTCACTTGGCGATCTAAATTTCAACTGTAACCTCTTTATAATAAAGGTTCTCATCGACTCCAAACCCCTCACGAGGAAAGATGGATGTTGGATTGCCTAGACACTTTTTAAGTATCAAAACATGAAACACTGAATGAACAGAAGCCAAGTAATTTTGCAACATCAGTTCATAAGCAACATTCCCTACTGTTGTAAGACTTCATAAGGACCTATATTACTCGGCCTTAACTTCCCTTTCATACAAAACCTGATCACCCCTTTTATAGGTTATATCATCAGGAAGATTTGATCACCTACCTAGAATTCAAGAGCCCTCAACCTGTTATCAGCATAGGATTTTTTACTACTGTATGCAATAGACAATCTATCACTGATCATTCTCACCTTTTCCACAACCTCATGTATGATGTCAGGGCCAAGGATGGAAGACTCTCCTACCTCAAACCACCCAATTAGGGGACCTACATCTCATGCCATATAGTAGTTCAAAAGGTGACATCCCTATACTTTAATGGTAGCTATTATTAATAGAGAACTCAATCAGTGCAAAGTGATCATCCCAACTCCCCTTAATGTCAATAACACATACTCTTTGCATGTCTTAAAGGGTCGTAATGGTACAGTCTTCTTGTCCATCCGTCTGAGAATGAAAAGCAGTACCGAGCTTCACCTATGTACCCAAGATCTTTTAGAATGATCTCCATAATTGACAAATGAACTGGGATTCCCTATTCGATATGATAGATAAAGGGATCCCATGCCCAACTATGTACCCAAGATCTTTTAGAATGATCTCCATAATTGACAAATGAACTGGGATTCCCTATTCGATATGATAGATAAAGGGATCCCATGCCACCTCACTATCTCATACATATACAACATGGCTTAATATTTGGCTCTATAAGTATACTTCACATGAATGATGTGAGTAGACTTAGTCATCCTGTCAACAATTACCCAAATGGAATCATGCATTTTTCTAGTACTGGTTATACCAACCAAAAAGTCCATATTAATAGCCTCCCACTTCCATGTGTGGATCTTAATCGACTGGTTAAGACCTCTAGGCTTAATATGTTGGGCCTTAACCTATTGGTAATTGGCGCACTTCTGCACAAACATAGAAATATCTCGCTTCGTACCTTCCCACCAATAGATCTCCTTGAGATCATGAAACATTTTGGTGGAACCTTGATGAATGGAGTACAAAGATCCATGAGCCTCATCAATAATATTAGTTGTCAGATTATCACTATTGGGCACACAGAATCTGCCATGGCATCTAAGCACATCATACTCGGTTAGGGAGAATGATTCATAAAACTTACTCAACACTGATTCTTTCAACTCCACGAGCACTGGGTTGAGATGGTGCTTATCTTTAACATCTATAACAAATGAGGATTCAACTCTCCAATAAACTGAAACACCCACACTTGGTGTCTTTACCAGCCATACACCTAACCTTTCAAGTTGGTGTACCTCTTTAATAAGCTCCTTCTTCTCGTTATCAATATGTGACACACTTCCCATGCTCAATCAACTCAAAGCATTTATAACTACATTGGCCTTACCTGGGTGATAGTGGACATTCAGGTCATAATCCTTGAGCAGCTCTAGCCATCTTCTATGACGAAGATTCAATTCTCTCTGTGTAAAAACAAACCGAAGACTTTTATGGTCAGTAAATACATCAACATGTACACTATATAAGTAATGTCTCCAAAGTTTTAACATAAATACAACAACAGCTAATTTAAGATAAGGGTACGGTAATTCTTCTCAATTATTTTCTATTGTCTTCATGCATAAGAAATCATCTTGCCATCCGTCATAAGAACACATCCCAAACCTACTAGGGAAGCATCACAGTATACCACATACCCTTCACCACTCCTCGGCAATGTGATAACTGGGGCTGAAGTGAGTAAGTCTTTGAGCTCTCGGAAGCTCTTTTCACAAGTTTCACACGACTCAAACATTGCCTTCTTCTTTGTTAAAGCGGTCAATGGAGCAACAATAGTGGAAAAGCCCTCAACAAACCTGCGATAGTAATTAGCCAAACCCAAGAAGCTCCGTATGTCTGTAGGAGTGAGGGGTCTCGGATAATTCTTTACTGCCTCAATCTTTTTTGGATCAACCTCTACATCGTGGTCAAACACAACATGACCACAGAAGGTCACTGATCTCAGCAAAATATCACATTTGCTTAATTTTTAATTCAATTGATGTTCCCTGAGTACTTGCAATGTCATTCTCAAATGTTGTTCATGCTCTTCTCTGTTCTTTGAGTATATGAGAATGTCATCTATGAATACTATAAGGAAAGAATCAAGGTTTTCATGAAAGACCCTATTCATAAGGTCCATAAACGTGCCTGGTGCGTTTGTGAGACCAAATGACATAATAAGAAAGTCATAATGAGCATACCTAGTATGGAAGACAGTCTTAGGAATGTCCTCTTATCTCACTCGAAGGTGTTGATACCCTGATTTTAGATAAGAAACTTGAACCTTGGAGTTGATCAAGTAGATCATAAATTATGGGAAGAAGCCATCCAGCCTTTCTCTTAATGAACAACATTGGATCGCACCATGGAGATATGCTCGGCCGGATGGAGCCCTTATAAAGTAAACTTTTTAAGTGCAACTTCAACTCTTTGAGTTCAGCTAGAGCTATTCTATAGGGATGAATAGAAAACTTATTGGTGTTAGGATCTAAGTAAACAACAATGTCAATTTCACATTCAGGAGGCATTCCTAGTAAATCCTCCTTAAAGAAATCTTGAAACTCATTTGCTATGGACACAGAGTCAATGGAAGGAACCTCATGTTCTAAGTCATTAACTCTGACTAAGTTTTATAAATACCCCTTTGATAACATCTTATTGTATTTAAAATGGGAAACTATTTGGCCTATTGAATTTGAACTACACCCTTCCAATTTCAGCTGTACTCATTAGGAAACTTAAACCTTACTACCCTGTTTCAATAGTCTATGGTAGCATAGAATTTATGGAACCAATCCATACCCAATATTATATCAAAGTCAATCATGGTAAATTCTATTAGGTTAGCATAGGTAACACTATTAAGAAAACTATTAGGCAATCTCTACATACTCTTTCAGCTGTAATGATGTCTCCTACTTCTCATCCGTCAATGCAGTTGGGTTAATAGGCACCTACACTCCAAAAGGTGGGGCTTGAGGAGGAGCTTGGTTTCCCCTAGCCGCTGCTTCTCCAACTCTCTTGCCTTCGTTTCTTCTTGTGTTCATCATGCATACACAAGGAAGAAGTTAAATGGTAGAATGACCAAAAATATCAAATCTCTACATAGCATGATAAAGAGTAGAAAATGGAAGATTCCAAACATCACTAAGTCTCTATGTCATGGTTGTGATGCACTTCACAACTATAAGCTAGAAACTACGCAACGTGGTTTTTTTGACCTTACTTCCTAGGTAATTTAATGTCATGCTCTAATACAAATTTTGTTACATCTTGGTTCTAGGCACTAGACGAAACCGGCGTTGTTAACCACTCAAAGGTCGTAGACAAGCCTCTTCTTAGCATTCATCACAATCATACAGTTAAATTTAGCAAAAAATTTAAATCTTTTTAACTTTACCGAAGTGTACTTATTCTTTATATAATTTATGCATAAGAGTTATATACTAATAGCTCAACATAAACAACAATCTATTAATAGATTGAACAAATGAAATGAAGCATTCATAATATTATTAATAGCTGCCAAACTGGTCTTAATATAAACGTTTCAACAAATATTTGAAACGAAATGCTAGGGACAATATCCACTTGCTATGTAATCTACGTAACCTAGAATATAAAGCGTAGGCATCCTCTAACTCAGGAGGACCTACCAAAGCCTGGAGGTACTAATCCAAACAACTTCAAGCGAATCTTCAATCTTTTTCAAGGACCTACACCTATAAAAATAGTAATAGTATATGGGTTAGTACACAGGTGTAATAAGTATGGATGTATGCACGTAAACACATGAGGACCATGCATGATCAAGGAAAGCTCTTCCTATTGCAACATGTCATTTTATGAAAGTGAAGTCAATTACTTTCCTAATTCATTTTATATGAATCATGCTATAAATATGACATATTTTGATGCATTTAAAGCAGACAACTGATTTTCTATATAAATCTAAAACCTTGGAATCATGAACATAATTTTAGAACAACTCAAAAGAATATTAATATTTTGGCTCCCTCTTAAGACGCGAGCTCCTCTTGCATGCCTTTGATCCTATGTTTTACTTACGAGTGCAATGATTCATTATGGTCTCCTTCCTACAATGAATCAAGTTTGTAATCCAAAAGTCTAAGGAAATTATTTGACTACCCTACTTACAAGTTATTCTTTCCATTCTTGTAAAATTGCATGAAGTCTTTATAAGACAATATTTATTGGTATTTCCCATTATTTAGTTGTTTGACTAATATAAATTTTATTGGCTATGCCCATTATATGATTTTCATAAGCCAATAACTATTAAAACTTCATTCTTAGCAAACATTAGTGATTTCATTTACTTATTCTTTTGCATACTTAGTTTACTTTGAACATATATATCTTATTCTTTTATCTCATCTTCACTTTGAACATACTTCTCTTTCTTTCATTCTTACTTACTTTTTTTAAGAAATCATTAGCATTAAACTGATATACATCATGTGAGATAACATGAAATCCAGTGTCTTTCCCATAATGAAATGAGATGGTTCACCGGCTAAAGTGAAACCGAATACTAGCATTTAACCGACATAGATCATGTGAGCTAACATGCAATCTAGTGTCTTCCCGACACTTAAAAGTTGTGGTTCCACGACCAAAGTGAACTGAATAATTCCTAACTTTCTTAGTTGGACCATTAGATAGTAACCTATGTTGGTAACAAAGTTCAATGAATACGAAATTTTGGAGACCCTTATCAACCTTAGTGCTACTCTCATCTCATGAGGCTTACATGTGCTTGCACAAGCTCATTGCTAGTCTATTAGTGCTTTGCTCAATTTTTCATACTTTATGACTTTTAGAGTTGACTCATATATTATGGAATCTTGCTTCTATTTTGAGGCATTCTTAGATAAACAAATGACTTGTCTTCCCTTTCTTTACTTGGTAAATGCGAACTTGAATCTTACAATATCATTATTGTGTGAATGAGATTTTTCTCCCG
Organism: Solanum lycopersicum; assembly: GCF_036512215.1. NCBI lineage: Eukaryota > Viridiplantae > Streptophyta > Magnoliopsida > Solanales > Solanaceae > Solanum > Solanum lycopersicum. The sequence goes on from NC_090808.1 coordinate 35,642,581, forward strand.
ATTTCTAACAACATCTTATGCGAGTTATGTAACATAATTTTTTAGGTGCATGTGAAACTATTCTCACTTACTTTAACACACCATTCTAGGTCTTTTTCATGACTTATAAGAGTTATGTTATTTCATTACCCACCCTATCTTATTCAGCATTATTTGGTTGTCTTTTACCATTCTTTATGAAAGTTTTAAGGACTTATTCGATGTTCTACTATGTAGAGAAGTTCAATTATATAGAGTATGTTGGGACTTGTCGTAATCATTGGCATACTCTTGATTATGAGTTTATTGAGTTACTACTTGTAAAGTCATTCTTTAATATGTATTTGGCCTTACAATAACATCATAATTTAAATTCCATATTAGATTTGTATGGCTTTGTCACTAGCGAATATTATTACATATTTTTAAATAATATTCTAAGCCAATTTATTGGCATAAACCAAATTTTCACTTAACAATGCTCATGAGAATATCATTATAAAAGTCAATTAACTTCATGTATATAATATAGTAATCTCATCATTTTAAGCAAGCTAGCTTTTAAGAATTTCATCTTCTGAAACACAAGGGAATTACAACATTTTCATCTCATGTAAATGATAGTGTATTATTATGGTTTTAACCTAAAGGTCTCATTCGACCTTATTAAATGATAGAAACCTACACATAATAATTATTTACCACTACATACCAACAACATGATAGAGATTTGCATTATACATACTACTACAATCGGAAAGAGGAAGAACTAGGGAGATAAACATTCGATTCATTAGGAACAACTTTAGTTAAGAGTTACTTGAATTCAAAAATAATATAAAAGCCGCTTAGAGAGAGTAATCCAAGAGAGAAAACCATACCTTTATGTTGAATTAAATCTACGAATATCACCCCGTATGCCTGACAAATCTTGATGAACTGCCTTGAAATCGTCTAAAAGGGAATTGTTGACTGTTTTTCTTACGTTTGTTACTGTTTTTGAGTCATGAGGTTTCTTACCTTGTTAAACGTGAGTCTAAGTCTTAGGACCATAATATTTACTAATTCAACTAAGGCTAAATAACTTAATTAAATAATCAATTAGATAATTACCAAATGACCCCTCGTAAATTGACTAAAAATAGAAGAGTATTTGACTTAGACAAATCAGAAAATTGCTAAGGGTTTTGGTTTTGACTAGGATTTTTAATTAATAAGTTAAGTTACTAATTTAATTATTTAAGTGACATAGGGTAATTAATAAAGTACCCCTAAGTCAGTAGGACCATAACCAACCCCTTTGGACCATCCTAGGTTAGGTACTAGGATGTTTCTTTAATTAGTTACTAGGATATTGTCACACGGTTAGGTCTAATGGTTTTGAGTACACTAGTTAGTTTATTTCGGTTAGTACTAGGTTTGTTAGTTAGTTAGAGCCTAGACTTTGTTTTGAATCTAGGCCCCACGTGCCTTGAGCCATTTGTGTGCCTGTCCCTTAACTGTCCTAACCGAATTTAGTTGAGCTTGGTTGCTTGTCTCTTAGACGATACGCACATGTGCTTCAACATGTGTTGCACATCTGCTTGCACATATGTTTCTGCTCATTTCCTGTCGAAAGACCCTCACTATGTCCTTGATCACTGTTTAATCCACATGATCATTTTAAATGATCATGTGCTATGGTACCCAGGCTTGACACTTGGATGCCTCACACCTTATATGTGTAAGCTATGAAATCAAAAATATTAGATTAGGGTCTTCATTGCAAGTACAATTCCTAAACAAGCTTGGATGGGGGCATTGGAGAATTAAAATATATCTTAATAGCTAGAAATTGGCTAAACATCAAAGTGAATTTTAAGTTACTTGTTAGTACATAAAAATTTGGTAACACCCTTAAGCCAATATTCTATAACATGCCATATATTACTTAACATTGGACATTGGGATGCCTATGTACCCAAATACATATTCTTAAAACCTAATAGACTCTTTACTAGACATGTAAGTTGTTTTGAATGCTATGTGACGTATGGTATTTTTTCGTCTAAGGCTTGCAACCACCTGAGTAAATTTCAATTATAATTTTCAATGATTTCAAAAGCATGAAAAGTCTTATTTCTACTTTAACTCTTTTGTTATTGCATAAAACGTTTTCAAATTTTAAGATATACTATCATGGATGTATAATTTATATTTTCAAATCAAATTATCCATGAACGCTTGACCTTCTTAAATCTCTCAATTTTACTAAAATATGGGTGGATTTGTCTTGGCTAACTAGTAATGAATTCAGGTGTATATTGTTACGGGCTCTTGATTTATGTTTAGATTATCATTAGGGCCTCCTAAAACGATCTATTAAATTCATCGAGATGTTCCAAACGATCAAAATAGCAAGTTATTAATAGAATTCCTTATCGTCTCTATGAAAAATATTCATTTCACTAAGGGCTTCCAAACAGATCGTAAACTAAACCTGTGCTGAGAAATAACCAACCCGTAATGAATAGGGAAGGTATAGTAATAAAATTTATCACTTGAGTATTATATATTCTTAGATCCAACGTATATTAAGCTTATTGAATTGTATTGATATTCAAGGTCTACCATAAGGGACTTTGAGTATTGTGTTTGTTGATTTTGCTATGGATGGAAGTTGTGAGATAGGAGGGGTGGTATGCTACCCTAATTCTCATGATATTATGCATAGTTTTTGTATTAGAATGATGATTGGTATGGTACACTTTTGTTGCGGTTTTTATGTGTTATCTGTGTAAAAGATGTGGCCTCAACGTCATTACTTTTTAAATTATATTAGCAACATGTTTATGACTTGTATAAAGGTATTATGTGAAGTTATTGAAGTGAAGTAATGTAATCATGTCTAAGATGTTATGGATTGTATGAACATGTTGTTTGAAACATGATTGGTAATATGTGTCATCTGTGAAGGTTAAAAGTAAGGTGCGTTGGAGTGCATGAAATATATGTGAATATGAGATGTCTTGGTTTAGGATGATAAAGCCTCTTAGTGTTGAATATATGAATGATGTGAGACCTTGAATGATGCAAATAAGGTTCATTATGTGAAACCATAAACCTAGTGGTAAGATTATGAACCTTAAAATCGAAAGTCGTAATAGTATCCTTCTAATAATGAATGATAGACTTAAGGTTGGTTGGCTAGAATGACATCATTTATTCTTAGGAAAGTCATTATGATCTATCTTCATCTCCATTGTAAAGTATCCATAGGGGATTGCTTTGGTAGGGTGAATGATATTGGGATATGAATAAGATATGAATACATATATATGAACCTTTAATATGAATTACTCTACGAGAATAAAGGCTAGAATCGAGTGAGTATAGTAAGTGAAGTAGCTCTAGTAAACTTGAGGCTAGAATGCAAATAAAGACCTTTATATTCCTTAACCATGGGCCTTTATGGTATATGGACAAGTTCTACCATTGGCAAGTAGAAAACCCTCCATCGGAGTAGGTTTCAACTACAGATTCCATGCTTTGCCTCAATGGTCTAGGTCGGTTATTGCCTATTCTTATCTTTAGAGATACCTAATAGTATTGGAGAACTCATATGAAATTTACGTGTTTCTATGGGACGCTATCTAGACATTGAAGAATAGGCTTTGAAGATGTGAGTGAGAGTTTGTACGTATTTTTCTGAGACCATTCATGTAATGAATGTTTCTACAATGAACTAATAAATGTAATGAATTAAGATAGAAAGTATTTTTAAAGAATATGCACTTATCTATAGTATTTAAGGGTTGTATATTTAAGGTGTGAAGGGGTCTCAGGAATTGTCACTTCGTATTTTACGTAGATAAGTCATAAGAATGACTCTAGTTAGGGAAGTGGTTGATTAAGTAGATATGATCCAACCTTAGGTTGTAATAAAGATTAGTTAGGTAATCTTTTAGAGGTCAATCATGGACATTATCTGCTTGATTTACTTAAGTAAGTCTTTCAATAACCTTGGAAGGATAATGTAATAGTACCTATATATTATTGTATTAAGTGAGAATGATTTTATCTTAGGTATTTTAAAGGATCTCTAAAGTGTTTGTGAAAGGGGTTGTATGGGCTGTTGCTTTAAAACTCACTCAATTGAAACATAGAATCACCTTCAGTAGAAGAATCTCATGTTATGTGTTTTGGTGTATTGTGAGTGTAAATATATCATTGTAGGTGGTATTAAAGATCATTTAGGTGTGCCTATAGAGGGTGTATGGGAGTTCTCTCTTCGTCTTAATTAAGTGAGTATTATGATAGCTCTTAGTGGAGGAATTACATGCTAGAAATGCCCAATAGAAATGCCCAATGTGAATTTGAAGACTTTCACTATAACAGTAAAGGAGTTCGCTATGATAGTGAATTAGTTCATTATAATGTTCCTTCAATTGTAAAAGTTAAGGAGTTCACTATAACAAATTAATTAGTTCACTATAATGCTCCTTCAATATTGATAAATTGTTAATGTGACTTCTTATGTGTTTCTAAGGTGTTAAATGTTGTTCTTATTCTTATAGTATGATGTTATAATACAAATTTATAAAAAGTATGCTATTTACTAAATGTCCCTTTTTCATGGTTTTTGCATGGTTTCCATACTCAGGGCATCCAATGTGCTAACCCTTCTTTTCTCCTTTTGAGTAAAGTGTAGGGAATTGGAAGTCTTGATATGCCATGGAGGATCGATAGGTTACTAAGGTTTGAAGATGAGAATTGGTGAGTCCTCATCGATTGGAGGACAATATCCATATGTCCCTTTACGTCTTAGTCTTTATTTTATGTATTGTATGGCTTAGCCGCAAATATTGTATACTCCAAAGTTTGGATTGTTCAATGAGATGTTTTAAAGGTTAAATATTTTAAAGAAAATCTTCTTCTTGCGTATTTGTATTAAATATTTCTTCGTGTTGTATGGTTATGTTCTCCTAGTCTAGAGTTAATCATGTTTTGATAAGGTCTAAAATGAAGCAAGTATTATTCGAGGACGAATGTTGTCCAAGTGGGGGAGAATATAACACCTTTAAAAATGAATTAGGTGAAAGTAGGTCCTAATGCATGTGTCATGAAGTCTTTAAGTTCTAAGATTGTTTAAAAAGATTTTTGAGCCAGTGTCTAAAGTGTAGGTTAAGTTTGAATTCAAAACGTCAAGGGACGAGTAAGACATTCGAAAACTAGTCAACTATATACCTTATGTGGATTAATATGTTTATGTGTGTGTAATGAGTTTATTAGGTACTTATGATTTTAATAATGGTGTTTATAGTCAGCATGTTTAGTGTTCTAAGGATTGGAGGTCAGATGTCCAAGAACGTCCAGTGATGTTCGAAAAAAAGCCATTTGACGTCCTTGTGAATTTTAATATATTTTAGCATGTCTGGTGGAATTTTTGATATTGAACCTTTTTGGAGATGTTCATAATACATATGAATTTGTGTTTAGAAGTTCAAATTCTAGGTACGACTCCACCTAAGACTTACAAGGGGCCCTAGAAGAGGACCCCATCTTAGAGCTCAACATCACTTGGAAGTGGCAATCGACTGCCCCAAATGGCGGCCCGTCGATGGATGGTGTTGATGAATGAGGGGAGTTGCATACAAAACCAACGGACCCCATCAACGAGGCCTGGTATCACCAACGGACCATCGATGCTGGTTGTCGATGGTGCTGAATTTTTTTGCCAGATTTCTGTGATGACTTGGGGTTTTTTTTATTGAAATTCACCGCAAGTATAATAAATTAGGAGGACGGTTTTTTTAGGTTTTTATGGGTATTTTAAGAGTATATAATTCATAAAACATTCATTTAGACCCTAGCACCTAGATCAAAACCCTTTGCCTCTTAATGTTTCTCCAAAAACCTCCACGAGAGATCAAGGTGAAGATGGATCTTCAGCGGAATGTTTTGTTCAATTATCTTTAGGTTCTTCTAATAAGTTATGGTATTTCTTCATCTAAGGCTTTTTCGCACCTTATAATAAATTTCAAAGATGATTTTCGAAGATGTGAAAAAGATAAAAAAGAGCGTTTTCTACTCTGTCTTGGGTTCTTGAATAAAACATTTAAAAACCTTAAGATGTGATATTATTTATGCTTAATTGTTTTATTCCAATGAGTTTTTCCAAGAAATTTTTACCTTGTCAGACCTCTCAATTTGACTAAAATATGAGTTGATTAATCATTACTAACTATTAAATAATTCAATTGTAGAATGTAATGGGTTATTGGTTTATGTATAGATTATGATCGAATGGTTTATACGTTGTCTCAACTTGATCACATGAGTATTGTATATTCTTATATCCATTGTATATTAAGCTTATTGAATTAAGTTAATGTTCAGGTCTATGAGTAAGGGCCTTTGAGTATTTTGATGTTTGATTTGTGAATGGATGTTCTGAGATTAGATGGATGGTATGCTGCCCTAACTCGCTTGATATTATGCATAGTTTTTGTATTACAATAATTATTGGAATTGTTCACATATGGTGATGGTGTTTATGTGTTATATTTGTAAAGTATGTGGCCTCATGGCATTACATAATGAATTCCATTAGTATCATGTATAGGACTTATTTGAAGGTATAATGTTAAGTTCTGATTGTGAAGTAATGTAATTATGTCTAATATATTATGGATTGTATGCACATGTTGCTTGACACATGATAGGTAATGTGTGTTATTTGTGAAAGTTAACAGTAAGGTGCCATATAGTAATTTTATGATCTTGTGTGAGTTATTATGTTATGATTCCTCTTCTGTGATGATGTATGATGAAGCATTGTTCAGATATGTTAACATTGACATGTTGTACTCTTAAATGGCTATGTATGACTAAGGTAGTTTCCGATGACTTCTTATATATGTTATTAGAAAGTAGTGTCTTGATTAGGTTGAACCAAGTCTCTTTTTGTTGATGCATGAAAGATATGTAAAATATGAGATATCTTAGCTGAGTATGCTAAAGCCTCTTAGTCTTTAATGTATGAATGACATGAGACCTTGAATGATGCTAAGAAGGTCCCTTATGTGAAACCTTAAACCTAGTGGTAAGGTTATGAACTTTGAAGTCAAAAGTTGTAACAATATCCTTCTTGTAATTAATGATAGACTTAAGGTTGATTTGTTGGAACGACATCATATCATCCTTAGGAAAGTGATTGTAAGCTTTCTTTGTCGCCATTTTAAGGTAGCCCTAGAGGACGTCTTTGGTAGGGTGAATGTGTAACGGCCCAAAATGAACTAGGCTGAACTAGATCATTATTAGTATTTATTGAATTAATTTGAATTTAGAATGATTTAATTAAATTTTTGAGGCAGTGTGTGATTTTTTGTTATGTTTGGAGGTCAAACGTCCAAGAACGTCCATGATGTTCAAAAGGTGTGCCTTTGATAGTGCTTGTTTGTCTTGAGGTATTTGACTGAGTTTTATGTATTCGTTTTGCTTGAAACTTGAGTGACATGTTCCTAAGACCTATAAGACTTATTTTAGGGGTTTAATGTCCGGGTATGACCCCATATAGAACCCACAAGGGGCCCTAGATGAAGGACCCAAGACATGGACAAAACTCCCAAGAACACTACCTAATAGACAGAGCAGTCTATTGGGCCTAGGTCAATCGACGCCTCATCGACTAGGGCCGCCATTCCATACTTGGTGGGAAGTCCAGCCCTCCCTTGAACAAGTCTCTGATGCCATCGACGCCCAGCAGCAGAAGCCGTCAATCAATCGATGCCCAATAGCTTGGATCGTCGACAGGCACCTGCTGAAGTTGTTGCACGTTGCATCTTACTTGGGGTGTTTTGTGTCAATGAACCCCAATTCTGTTGTGACCGTAGGATAATATTTTTATTTTTTTAAGTTATATTAAAGTGTTCTAAATCCTATGATTTCATTTTTGAACCATCTTGCTAAAACCCAAAACCCCTATCTTAAAAGACTCTCTCAAGTCACAATGGAGGGTAGAAGTTAAGAAATTCTCGGAGGGCTGTTGATGGTAGTTTCTTGAAATCTCTTCCATTCAAGGAGTCCATTTTAATGAATTTTCAAAGAGGTTTATTAACCCTAGTTTCTTCTATCTTCAACTCTAAATATGGTTCTTGCATGAAAATGTTTTGAATGACTAAATAATGATGTTTCAAATGTTATTTGATGATTTTAAGGTTAAAACATCAATTAAATCATAATAAATCTTTTCTTCAAATGTTAAATTAATCAATAGGTTAAATTTGCATATTTATGTAGAGAATTAGTCTTGGTTTTCTTGTGTTGCTATTGTTGTTTACCTAATGCCCTAATGGATATACTATGATGTAATTTTTAGAAAATGTTATAGGTGATGAAATCTTTGTTTAAAGGGTTACTGGATTATGTTATTTATGTTTGATTTTGAAATGCTCTTGAGTGGTATGGTACACATTCTTGGTGGTAGTGTTTACTTGAATTGTATGAAAGTAAAGTTACTAGTTTATTGTGAACGAGGACATGAAGACTCTTTATGTGAAGTAAGATCAAAATGTAACACCTTGAAAATCCATGACGTTTCGTTAAGCCTAACATAGGTTTCATAAGGTCTAAGTATTGTTTCTAAGTCCATTTTAATAAATATAGGTTACTTAGGATGTTTAGTGTGTCTTAACCTATTTGACTAACTTCTACGAGTTGGAAATGTACGAAAATTTGTGGAAAGGTAACTAATGGTTTTTGAGTAGTTTCATGATTGAAACGTCCGGGTACGACTCTCCAAGGACTAACCAAGAGACCTTGAGTACCCTTGTATTTGATGTCACACCGTATGGTAGTGTGCATCGACTGAATAGAAGATAGCCCGTGTGTGGATCGACAGGAAGTCAATGCTAACGTTGTCCCACACTTAGGTTGGTGTAGAAGACCCCTTCACCCGCACAACCTTTAAATCAAACGATGGAGTGTAGAGGTAAAGGCTATGGCCCCTCCGCGTAACAATGAGGAACCAATGGCATTATCGTTCGGAACCTAGACAATTGGAGAAAGCCCTCGCCTGCACAATCTTTGACCAAGACGACGGAGTGCAGGATGGAGGGGGGGGGATGTCCGTCGACTCACAGACGGCCCATAAGCGGGGTCTCTTTTGTGAGGGTCCTAAGTTGCTGCACATTTTAAATCTAGTTTATTTAATTAATTAGGTGGGTTAATATCAGGGTTAGTTTGAGATTAAAGGTAGACTATTTATGTTTATTAAGCCCCACTATAAATACCCTCAACCCTCATAAAGCTAAGATCAACTCACAAATAATCTCTATTCATTCTCTCTTATTTCTCTCTCTACTTAAACTCACCATTAAAGACTACCAAGGATTAGGGTTTTGTGGCTGCAAAAGGGCGAATTCACAATCAAATTTTTGTCAAATGTTAAAATCCAGCCGCCCCTTCCAGTAAGACTACCTTGTTACGACTTCACTTTAGTCACTAGCCCTTCCTTCGGCATCCCCCTCATTGCGGTTAATGTAACGACTTCGGGTATGACTAGCTCCCATAGTGTGACGGGCGGTGTGTACAAGGCCCAAGAAAGAATTCACCGCCGTATGGCTGAGCGACGATTACTAGCGATTCTAGCTTCATGCAGGCGAGTTGCAACCTACAATGTGAACAGAGGATGGGTTTTTGGGGTTAGATCACCCTAGCAGGATCACGACCCTTTGTCCCGTCCATTATAGCACGTGTGTTGCCCAGGGCATAAGGGGAATGATGACTTACGTCATCCATACCTACCTCCGGATATCACCAACAGTCTGTTCAGGGTTCCAAACTCAACGATGGCAACTAAACACTAGGGTTGCGCTCGTTGCGGGACTTAACCCAACACCTAACGGCACGAGCTGACAACAACCATGAACCACCTGTCCTGAAGGCACCCCTCTATTGCAAGAGGACTCGCAGCATGTCAATCCCTAAGGTATAGGTTCTATTCACTATTGAGATTATTTCCTCAAAGGCTTCCTTCAAAATAGATTTCAAAAGTGAAGTTTTCTTATGGGTTTCATCCAATTACGAGTTTCAAGTTAAGAATTTAGTTGTTGATGATTTCATTAGGTTATATTGTTTATATAAACATGTAAATCAACTTTTTTATTGTAATTGTTCATGGTTTGGTCTAAATTGAAGAATATGATCCTCCACCCCTAATTCTAAGTTGTGATCTTCACTTATATAGTATTGTAATGATTCAATTTAGTTGGTTGTTGATTAGATTACTATCCTATGGTGTTATTATAATTAAATTAAGATTGAATTATAGGCCTATCATGCTAGTTCTTGATATGTGGTTTAGGTTATGAATTATAATTATAAATTAGCCTATGTATTTTGTCTAAAGTTGTGATCTAATGTTGAATTGTGTTATAGAGATGCATTTGTCTTTGTTATCTTATTGATTATCATTATGTGATGATGTTACTCCGCAAATTTTGTTGAGTTATGGGTTGATGGTAAGACCTTGATAATAGACTATGAGGAAGACTTGCTAAGTCTTAGAATCTCTATCGTTACTTCCAATTGTGATTAATTGTTTTTAAGTCACGATATTACATTGGAGTATGCCTTATAAAAGGATTATAGGGTGGCATGATGTTTAATTCAAATGTCTTGTCTATGTTGTGAAGTTGATAAAAGTTTATTGTAACGACCTGTTTAGTCGTTCTGAGCAACAGATTTTATTTTTGGAAAAACTGGCTGAGACAACGGATCCCACGACGGACCATCATGGGCACGATGGACCGTCGAGGGGGTCTCGTTCCAAAACACTTAGATTTCTGAAATTCGGGTACTGAAATCGACTCTCTGAACTTCGTGACGGAATGGCAGAACGGACCGTCACAGGCTTAACGGACCGTCACAGGCCCTTCAGTAAATTTCAGTCTCTGAACTCTGCGACGACTCAGCAAGATGGAATGTCGCAGACACGACGGCCCGTCACAGACTGCATAATCCCAGGCTGGGTCGGATTTCTGTTAAATGTTTTAAGGGGCGTTTTGGACAATTCCTGCTATAACTATAAATCTAGTGGGTTAATGTTAAAAATTTAACTACTGGAGAGTTAAAGGAGATAACCTTGAATTAATTAATGGGTTAATTTATCATCTTTTATACTTAATTATATGCTAATTAGGGTAAAAGAAAGAGGGTTGAATAAGAAAAATAAAAAATAACAAGGAGAGGGAGAAGAATGATCGAGACAGAGGAGAAACGAAGAAGAAAACAAAGCTTTGGGGAATTTGCTTGCTTGATCACTAATATTCGGTGGAGGTAGGTTATGGTTTTTATGCTATTCGTAGTAAACTCTTAATAGCGAATGATATGTATTGGGTAGTGTTGTAAACCCTTCTATATGCTTAATTGTATGATTGAATGAATGTTATTATATAATTGTGATAACATAAACATGATGAAGCTATTGAATCCTAAATCTTCAAAACCCTAATCTACTTTTTAATGATGATGCCTTGGTATAAAAGAAGGATTGATGAACAAAAGTAGTGAGATTAGGGGATCTGGTGTCACGTTCTGGCACCAGAATAGTATGATGAGGATCGGAGTGTCACGTTCCGACACCAGGATAGGATATGGATCGGGTGCCACGTTTCGGTAGCAGGATAGTATATGAGGATCAGAGTGTCACATTCCGACACAGGATAGTATATGGATCGGGTGCCACGTTCTGGTACCAGGATAGTATATGGATTGGAGTGCCACGTTCCACCACCAGGATAGAATACAGATCGGGTGTCACGTTCCGACACAAGGATAGTATGATGAGGATCGAAGTGTCACGTTCCGACACCAGGATAGTATATGGAGTGGAGTTTCAAGTACCGACATGAGAGAAATAAATATAACAAATCTTGAAAGATGTTAATATACTCAATTTAATGAACCTAATTCCCAAATGAGTATGATGGGGAGGCGTGAGTCCTCATTGATGTGCTTGGTGTTGTGACCAAGGTTATGGTAATTGTAAATGTCGCATGTTGAGTATTGTAGTTGATTTTAAGATATTATCTGATATATACTGTTTTCTATTTTGAGTTGGCCGATGATATCTACTCAGTAATCGTATTTTGTACTGACCCCTACTTGTAATTGTTTTTCTTTGTTATTTTTGAATTGTAGCAAACGTACCATCGTCTTCAACTAAACCGCAACTCTAGCCAGTCTTCATTACACCGGATTTCAGGGTGAGCTAACGCTTCTAGCTTGGACTGAATCTTCTTCTTCACGTCTTGATGCCTTGAAGTTCCGGCATGGACTAGCTTTTTATTTATTCTAGCTTTGTAGATACTCTCAGAATTAGTAATTTGAGGATAGATGTTCTTGTGATGATGACTTCCAGATTTTGGGGATAATGATAAATTTTGAGATTTAGGAGTTGATTATTGATTTTGTTAATGAGTTTTATGTCTTCCGCATTGTTTTCTATTTATTATGTTTGAAATGGTGTGGTTTAGATTGGTTGGTTCGCTCACATAGTAGGATAAGTGTGGGTGCCACTCGCGGCTTAATTTTGGTCGTGACAAACTTGGTATCAGAGCCTTAGGTTCATTGGTGTCATCACACAAGAATGAGTCTAGTAGAGTCTTAAGGAACGGTAGGGGGACACCTTTACTTTTCTTTGAGAGGCTATAAGACTTTAGGAAAATTCAATTCTTTCTTTATTTCGTGCTATTACTTGGATCCAATTGGTATCTAGGTGATACAAATTGGTATATGACCATCTTCACTCTATTTCGTAGATGGTTAGAACTAGAGCAGCAACTACGCCAACACCAGCACCGGCAGGACAGGGTGCGTCTGAGCCAGCCACTAAGACTGTAGCTCAAAGAGGAGCAGTGACAAGAGGCCGTGGTAGAGGCCGCAGGAGGACGTCCTCTAGAGAAAGAGGACAAGCACCTGGCTCATCTGGTACTAGGGCGGTGACTCCTCCACCGACTGAGGAAGTAATAAGAGAGGGTGACGAAGGGGAAAATGAGCAAGTGTAGAATGAGGAATTCACACCCCAACCTACCCTAGAGATGATTAATCAGGTTCTTGCCTATCTTAGCGGGTTATCTGATCAAGGACAAACTCCTCCAGTGTTTTCTGAACCAGCACCTCAGGTTCCAGAGGTACAACATGCAGCTACTTTGGCTCCCCGTATGGATGCCTCGTTGGAAATAGGCACGTTTCCTCGATTGACTACAGGGCCTATAATGACAAGTGATAAGCATGAAGTTTTCAGTAAGTTCTTGAAATTGAAATCCCCAGTCTTCAAGGGTGCTGAATCTCAGGATGCCTATGATTTTCTGGTTGATTGTCATGACCTACTACACAAGATGGGTATAGTAGAACGATTTGGCGTTGAGTTTGTGACTTATTAGTTTCAAGGGAACGCCAAAAAGTGGTGGCGGTCACATGTTGAGTGTCAACCAACAGAGGCACCACCTATGACTTGGGCATCATTCTCTATCTTATTTATGGAGAAGTATATACCCCGTACTTTGAGGGATAGGAGGATAGATGAGTTCTTGAGACTTGAGAAAGGTAGGATGTCGATTACTGCATATGAGGCTATGTTTCGCGCATTATCCAGGTATGCCACCCAGCTTTGTTTCAGTCCATAAGAGCGAATTCGCTGTTTTGTGAGGGGGTTGAGGTCAGATTTGCGGATTTCAGCCTTACAGGTAGCGGCTACAGTGAAATCCTTTCAGGAAGTGGTAGACTTCGTGATAGAGGTGGAGGGAGTTAAGCCGGATGACTTCAACTTGGCATCGACATCTAAAATGTTTTGTAAGGGAGGTGAGTTTAATGGTTCTTACTCCAGAGGACAGGGTTCCGGAGGTTACCCAGTCCGACCTATTCAGTCTTCCCAACAGACTGTAGTTGGAGGTCCACCGCAGACTGGCCAACATTTCTCTGAGTTTGGTGGTTATCCCCAGGCTTCGTCATTCTCACAGGGACCTATGATTGTATCCAAAACCGAGTTACAGACACCCAATAATCAGAGGTAGAGGTGTTCATGGAAGAGGCCATTATTCGGGAGGACGTGGTGGCCGAGGTGATGGTGGTCACCAAAACGGCCGGGGTAACGGGCAAACAGGAACTACTACACCGCAACATGGCAGGGGCAATGGGCAGACAGGTGATAGGGCCCATTGTTATGCTTTTTCCTGGGAGATCCAAAGCGGAGACATCTGATGTTGTCTTCATAGGTAATCTTTTGGTTTGTGATTGCATGGCTTCTGTATTGTTTGATCCTGGATCCACATTTTCTTATGTATCTTCCTCATTTTCTAATGGTCTTAATTTACATTGTGAATTGCTTGATATGCCTATTCGTGTTTCTACTCCGGTGGGTGAGTCTGTGCTAATTGAAAAGGTGTATAGGTCTTGTCTTATGACTTTTGTGGGGAGCAATACTCATGTAGACTGGGTTATCTTAGAAATGGTTGACTTTGATGTAATTCTAGGTATGACTTGGCTTTCTCCAAATTTTGCAATCTTGGATTGTAATGCTAAAACTGTGACGTTAGCCAAGCCAGGGATAGATCCGTTAGTGTGGGAGGGTGACTACACTTCAAATCCGGTTCGTATCGTCTCCTTTCTTCGTGCTAAGAGAAGGCTTAGTAAGGGTTGTTTAGCTTTCTTGGCACACCTCAGAGATGATACTACCAAGTACCTTTAATTGAGTCGGTTCCAATAGTCCACAAGTTTTTAAATGTGTTTCCTGCATACCTTCCTGCTATGCCACCGGATAGAGATATTGACTTCTGCATTGATCTTGAACCAGGTCCTCGCCCCATTTCTATACCCCCTTATAGAATGTCTCCCGATGAGTTAAGGGAGTTAAAGGCCCAACTTCAAGAGTTGTTAAGCAAAGGCTTCTTTACACCAAGTGCATCTACTTGGGGTGCTCTGATTTTGTCTGTGAAGAAGAAGGATGGATGTTTTCGGATGTGCATTGACTACAGACAACTGAATAAAGTAACTATTAAGAACAAGTATCCTCTTCCTCGCATTGATGATTTGTTCAATCAGTTACAAGGTGCTTGTACCTTCTCAAAAATCGACTTGAGATCTGGTTATCATCAATTGAAAATACGGGCAGCAGATGTGCCCAAGACTGCTTTTCGGACCAGGTATGGGCATTATGAGTTCTTAGTAATGTCTTTTGGGCTTACGAATGCCCTTGCTGCTTTCATGAGCTTGATGAATGGGATTTTTAAGCCATATCTGGATCTCTTTGTCATTGTATTCATTGATGATATACTGGTATACTCAATGATTAAGAAAGAACATGAGGAGCACTTGAGAATTGTGTTTGAAATGTTGAGGGAGAGAAAGCTTTATGCCAAATTCTATAAGTGTGAGTTTTGGCTAGATTCAGTATCCTTCTTAGGGCACGTAGTTTCTAAGTATGGAGTGATGGTGGATCCATCTAAGATTGAAACAGTGAGGAATTGGGTAAGACCTACTAATGTGTCAGAAGTAAGGAGCTTTGTTGGTTTAGCTAGCTACTACCGCTGATTTGTCAAGGGGTTCTCTTCTATTGCTTCCCAATAGACAAGCTTGACTAAGAAGAATGTTCAATTTGTATGGTCGGACGAGTGCAACGAAAGCTTTTAGAAACTCAAGACTTTGTTAACTACTGCACCCATTCTCACCTTGCCAGTGGAAGGTAAGAACTTCATTGTTTATTGTGATGCATCTTATTCAGGTTTGGATGCAGTGCTAATGAAAGAGAAGAAGCTAATCGCTTATGCTTCAAGGCAATTAAGGATGCACGAACGCAATTACCCGACCCATGATCTGGAGTTGGCCGCGGTAGTATTTGCATAAAAGCAATGGAGGCACTATCTATATGGGGTTAAGTGTGAAGTCTATATGGATCATCATAACCTACAGTATGTTTTTACTCAGAAGGATTTGAACTTGAGATAGAGGAGATGGATGGAATTACTGAAGGACTACGATATAACTATCTTGTATCATTCGGGAAAAGCTAATGTTGTGGCAGATGCTTTAAGTAGAAAGGCAGGGAGCATGGGAAGTCTAGCCCACTTACAAGTTTCTAGACGCCCATTGGCTAGAGAGGTTCAGACTCTAGCTAACGACTTTATGAGGTTAGATTTAAATCAGAAGGGAGGATTTTTGGCCAGTGTGGAGGTGAGATCTTCTCTTCTTGACAAGATCAAGGGAAAACAGTTTGATGATGAGAAACTAAGCTGAATTCGGGATATGGTGTTGCGACGAGAGGCTAAAGAAGTAATAATGGATGAGGAAGGTGTTTTGAGAATTAAGGGAAGGGTATGGGTGCCCCATGTTGATGATTTGATTCACACTATTCCTACAGAGGCTCATAGTTCAAGGTATTCTATACATCCTGGTGCAACCAAGATGTACCGTGACCTAAAGCAAAACATTTGGTGGAGTAGAATGAAGCGTGACATTGTTGATTTTGTTTCCAAATGTCCAAATTGTCAGCAAGTAAAGTATGAACACCAGAGGCCCGGAGGAACACTTCAGAGAATGCCCATACCTGAATGGAAGTGGGAGAGAATTGCAATGGACTTCGTGTTTGGTCTTCCAAAGACATTGGGGATGTTTGACTCTATTCGGGTAATTGTGGACATATTAACTAAGTCAGCATCCCGGTCAACGTGACCTACAATGCAGAGAAGTTAGCCAAACTGTATATCTCAAAAATTGTTCGATTGCATGGAGTTCCACTTTCAATCATATCGGATAGAGGTACACAGTTTACTTCTAAGTTTTGGAGAACATTGCATGCTGAATTAGGAACTAGGTTGGACCTTATTACTGCATTTCACCCTTAGACCGATGGTCAGTCTGAGCTAACAATCCAAGTGTTGGAGGATATGCTTCGTGCATGTGTGATAGAATTTGGAGATCATTGGGATAACTTCTTACCCTTAGCAAAGTTCTCATACAACAATAGCTATCACTCAAGTATTGATATGGCCCCATTTGAGGCACTGTATGGGAGAAGATGTAGGTCTCCCATTGGGTGGTTTGATGCATTTGAAGTTAGACCGTGGGGTACTGATCTTCTGAGAGAATCGTTAGATAAACTGAAATGCATTCAAGAAAAGCTTTTAGCGGCTCAAAGTAGACAAAAAGAATATGCAGATCGAAAGGTTAGGGACTTGGTGTATATGGAGGGTGAGCAAGTCTTGCTGAAGGTTTCTCCCATGAAAGGGGTGATGCGGTTTGGTAAGCGAGGTAAGCTTAGTCCGGGGTATATTGGTCCATTTGAAGTTCTGAAGCGCGTGGGGGAGGTAGCTTATGAATTAGCCATGCCCCCAGGAGTGTCCGGAGTGCACCCAGTATTTCATGTGTCTATGTTCAAAAGATACCATGGGGATGGAAACTACATTATTCGATGGGATTCAGTTCTTCTTGATGAGAATTTGACTTATGAGGAGGAGCCTGTTGCTATTCTAGATAGAGAAGTCTGCAAGTTGACGTCAAGAGAGATTGAATCCATCAAGGTTCAATGGACGAATCGACCAGTTGAAGAATCCACTTGGGAGAAAGAGGCTGATATGCAAGAAAGATACCCACACCTGTTTACAGATTCAGGTACTCTTTTTCACCCTTGTTTCTTTTCTTGTGATCGTTCGAGGACAAACGATGGGTAAATTGGTATCTATCGTAATGACCTGTTTAGTCGTTTTGAGTAGCAGATTTTTATTTTTGGAAAAACTGGCTGAGACGACAGATCCCACGACGAACCGTCATGGGCACGACGGACCGTCGAGGGGGTCTCGTTCAAAAACACTTAGATTTTTGAAATTTGGGTACTGAAATCGACTCTCTGAACATCGTAACAGAATTGCAGGACGGACCGTCACAGGCGTGATGGACCGTCACAGGCGTGACGGACCATCACAGGCCCTTCAGTAAATTTCAGTCTCTGAACTCTGTGGCGACACAGCAGGACAGACCGTCGCAGGCACGACGGCCCATCACAGACTGCATAATCCCAGGCTAGGTCGGATTTCGGTTAAATGTTTTAAGGGGCCTTTTGGACTATTCCTGCTATAATTATAAATCTAGTGGGTTAATGTTAATAATTTAACTACTGGAGGGTTAAAGGAGATAACCTTGAATGAATTAATGGTTTAATTTATCATCTTTTATATTTAATTATATGCTAATTAGGGTAAAATAAAGATGGTTGAATAAGAAAAATAGAAAAAAAATAGAGAGAGGGTGAAGAACGATCGAGAGAGAGGAGAACGAAGAGGAAAACAAAGCTTTGGAGAATTTGCTTGCTTGATCACTAATCTTCGGTTGAGGTAGGTTATGGTTTTTATGCTATTCATAGTAAACTCTTAATAGCGAATGATATGTATTGGGTAGTGTTGTAAGCCATTCTGTATGCTTAATTGTATGCTTGCATGAATGTGATTATATAATTGTGATAACATAAGCATGATGAAGCTATTGAATCCTAAATCTTGAAAACCCTAATCTACTTTGTAAATGATGATGCCTTGGTATAAAAGAAGGCTTGATGAATAAAAGTAGTGAGATTAGGGGAACGGGTGTCACGTTCCTGCACCAGGATAGTATGATGAGGATCGGAGTGTCACGTTCCGACACCAGGATAGTATATGGATCGGGTGCCACGTTCTGGTACCAGGATGGTATATAAGGATCGGAGTGTCATGTTCCGACACCATGATAGTATATGGATCGGGTGCCACGTTCCGGTACCAGGATAGTATATGGATCGGAGTGCCACGTTCCGGCACCAGGATAGAATATGGATCGGGTGTCACGTTCCGACACCATGATAGTATGGTGAGGATCAGAGTGTTACATTCCAACACAAAGATATTATATGGAGAGGAGTGTCACGTACCAACACGAGAGAAATAAAGATAACGAATCTTTAAAAATGTTAATATACTCAATTTAATGAACCTAATTCCCAAATGAGCATGATGGGGAGGCGTGAGTCCTCATTGATGTGCTTGGTGTTGTGACCAAGGGTTATGGTAATTGTTAATGCCGCATGTTGAGTATTGTAGTTGATTTTACGATATTATCTGATATATACTGTTTTCCATTTTTAGTTGGCCGATGATATCTACTCAGTACTCGTATTTTGTACTGACCCCTACTTGTAATTGTTTTTCTTTGTTATTTGTGGAGTGTAGCAAACGTACCGTCGTCTTCAACTCAACCGCAACTCTAGCCAGTCTTCATTACACCGGATTTCAGGGTGAGCTAACGCTTCTATCTTGGACTGGATCTTTTTCTTCATGTCTTGATGCCTTGAAGTTCCGACATGGACTAGCTTTTTATTTAATCTAGCTTTCTAGATACTCATAGAATAAGTAATTTGAGAATAGTTGTTCTTGTGATGATGACTTCCAGATTTTGGGGATAATGATAAGTTTTGAGATTTAGAAGTTGATTATTGATTTTGTTAATGATTTTTAAGTGTTCTGCATTGTTTTCTATTTATTATGTTTGAAATGGTGGGGTTTAGATTGGTTGGTTCGCTCACATAGTAGGATAAGTGTGGGTGCCACTCACGGCACAATTTGGGTCGTGACATTCATGTGATATAAGAATGGTGAAAACTATCAATGTGCCTTAAGATGATATGAATGCTAATGTATTAACCTCACCTATATGAATTGTGATGAAAGGACTTATACTCATAGAATTATTATAAAGCTATTGATGAGGATTATACAAGGGGTAGAAACACTACATTACTCTTGAAATTGGAGACTATATTGCATGGCACATAAAGAGATTCCTAACCAAATCTCCTAGTTCTTGAACTATGTTGCCCCTATAGAAACACTAGCTAGTGGATACACGTAGTTGTTATATTTCATGTATTGGCACTACCTTGGCAAGTAGTCCGCCTTCTTTTGGTGTAGAGCTTTATGACATCGGATTCCATACTAGCTCATGTGGTCTATGTCTTTTAGGGCAAGATGTTACCAAAATGTAAAATGAATTAAAGGACATGAAACTCTAACATGGATAACCTAAAGGGTCTATCTTTGTCTAGGTCGGGGTATGAGACTCTACCTAAACATTGCACTAGTTAAGATAATATATGATCCATACATGATAACCATGGCACATTGTTGATATGATTTGTTGATTAGTTCATTTATTAATATTCCTTGGGTTATAATGTTAATATATGATTAAATTAACGCCTTAATTACATTATATGTAATGTTGAACATTAATCATGTTTTCTTCTTAAGGGTACTTGATTGAATGAGGTTATGGGGGCTTTGCTTGGTCATTGAACTTGTTGACTTGATCAGGACTCGTGAATAGTTTTCTAGCTTATTATGATATGTTTGACGCTTATTCATTCTTGGAATATTATTCCTTGATTTTAGGGTTATAGTAAATCATGGTTTCAAGTGTGTTGGGATAAGTATTACTTGTTTAGATAGTAAGCATGTTTGGTTAGTTTATATGACTTACTTGACTTTGCATTATGTCCATAATGGTCCAAAATCATATGTTTTGACTAAAAAGTACCTTTAAGCATGTTTTGCTTGTGTATGTTCATAATATCCAATACTTAGCACATGCGGAGTACTAACCCCATTTTCTTCCCTTTTTCCCAAATATTTAGGTTCTAGTCGTTGAAGAGTTTGGAAGGTTACATTGTTGAAGGCATGGATTCTTCCTTTCATCTAAGTAGGGTAGGTCCACAACTTTTGAGGGCAATGGCATTATCTAGCTTATGGAGTTTGATATGAGCTTATTGACTATTTCATGCCTTTTCTTTTTAATTTAGTATTGTAGTTTCGTATGATGTATACATGGTCTTGTTGGATCGATGTAAGGGATATGACCATATTGTGATAATAATATAGATGCTATGAGATGAGGCAATCATTAAGACTATTTCTATATTTTACTATATAAATGTGCAATAAAAGTAGAAGACTATGTATCCTTTCTACAAGAAGGGTCGATATGAATATATATATTATGTGTATGTAGAGGTCTATGTAAACCTCCATGTAGTTGTAATGGAAGTTTTAATTTTTACTACATTTTCTACCTATAAATGTAAGGACATGAGACTAAGAGGCTAGTCTTAGTCCTTGAATAAGATGATGATGCCGGTTACGTCTAGAAGGTGAACCCGGATGTGACAAACTTTGTATAATAGCATGAGGTTGAATATCGTTGATTTATGTCTCTCTCTCTCTTACACGTCTATGTTGGTTTGTGTTCATAATTAGCACGCCACACTTATGATTAGGAACCTATATGATTATTATGAATCACTCTCTTATTTTGGAAATGTTATACCTTGCAAAAGAGTATACTTATGGTGTTCTTTACATCCAATCCTATTGTTGTGCTTATAGGAAGCCAATCAGGAGATTACTCCCCGTCCTCACCAACAAGACACTACTATGGTGTCCCATCTAAGGGACTTCATTTGAATGAACCCACCTACTTTATATGAGTCTAAGGTTCATGAAAACCCCCCAAGAATTCATCGATGAGGTGTACAAAATACTATATGCTATGGGGGTGTCTTCAAGTTAGAAGGCCAAGTTGACCACATACCAACTCAAGGATGTGGTTCAAAATTTATATCTGCAATATAGGGATAATAAGTTGTTGAGGGGTGGTTCAGTGACTTGGGAGATCTTTAAAGCGGGTTTTCTTGATCGGTTTTTCCCTAAAGAGGTGGGGGAGGAAAATGTTGGGGAGTTCATCATTTTTCATCAAGGAGGAAGGAGTGTCCATGAGTACTTTTTGGAATGCATTATGTTGTCCAAATATTCTCCTTCACTGGTATCTGATCCTACAGACCAAATGAGCTATTTTGTTACCGGGGTGTTAGAGGACTTACAAAAGGAGTGAAAATCGGCCATGCTACATGACAACATGACAATTTCCCGTCTTATGGTGTATGCAAGAATGGTTGACGAGGCAAGGATTAAGACAAAAAGTAGAGATGCTAAAAGAGCAAGGTCATATGATGAAGGTTTTTCAACTAATAGGCTTGAAATACAAGACAAGGCTAGACTTAAGAAGTGGATTTTTCATCAAGTCCCTTCCAAATTCCCAAAATCTAGTGGTGATATGGTGTCTAACCTTAAACTTAAGAAGGGAAAAGGTGCTAATTCACCAAATGAGAAGCCAACTTGAGGAAAGTATGATAAAAAACACTATAGTGATTACCTTAAGGGGAAATATAATTGCTTTAGTTGTGGAAAGAGTGATCACAAGATGTGATATTGGCCAAACCTGAAGAGTCAAGACAAGAATAGTGGTCAAGTTCAAGCAAGTGGTTGTAGTGATGATCCAAAGAAGAACCGCTTCTATGCTCTCCGCTCTAGGGGTGAGCAAGATATTTCTCCCAGTGTGGTGACTAGTATGTGGAATGTCTTCTCTATTGATGTATATGTCTTACTTGATCGTAGTGCTACTTTATCATTTGTTATACCTCTAGTAGCTAAAAAGTTTTATATTTTACCCAATATTTTGCATAAACCTTTTATAGTGTGTACTTCGGTGGGTGAGTCGGTTGTTGCAAAAATAGTTTATAAAAATTGTTTAATAAGGTTTCCCAATAGAGTTTATTATGTTGATCTAGTGGAAGTCGATATGCATGATTTTGATATTATATTAGGTATGGATTGGTTGCATGCATGTTTTGCATCCATTGGGTGTAGGAAAAGAGTGGTGAGGTTTAACTTCCCAAATGAAGCCGTTGTTGAGTGGAAAGGGGGAAATTCTATTCCTAGAGATCGTATTATTTCTTGTCTAAAAGAATGAAAAAAAATCTCAAATGGTTGTTAATATTATATAGTAAGAGTCCATGATATAGACTCCAAGTTCCTCTCATCGAGTTGGTACCCGTAGTGAGTGAGTTTCTGGAGGTCTTCCCTAATGAGCTTCCCAGTGTTCCTCCCAAATAGGAATTGACTTTGGCATTGATTTTCTACCGGATACAAAGCCCACATCAATTCCTCCTTATCGGATGGCTCCGATCAAATTGAAGGAGTTGGAGGCTCAACTTAAGGATTTACTAGATAAGGGTATTATAAGGCCTAGTATTTCTTCATGGGGTGCTTCGGTTTTCTCTGTGAAGAATAAACATGGGTCCTTGAGAATGTGCATTGATTCCTGCAAACTTAACAAGGTCACCATTAAGAATAAGTACCCTTTTCCTCAGATTGATAACTTGTTTGACCAACTCCAAGGGCCGAGTTACTTTTCAAAGATAGACTTCAGTTAGGGGTATCATGAACTTAAGGTGAGAGGGGAGGATGATCATATGGGTCATTTGAAGGTAGTATTGCAAACCCTTAAAGAACATGAATTGTATGCCAAATATAGCAAGCGTGAGTTATGGTTGAGGTAGGTGACTTTTCTTGGGCACATCAACTGAAGTGAGGGATTTGAGGTAGACCCAAGGAAAACAAAAGTAGTGAAAAACTGGCCTAGACCATTGACTCCATTTGACATTAAGAGTTTCTTGGGTTTAGTGGGTTACTATCGGAGGTTTGTTGATGGTTTCGAGTTCATTGCGTCTCCTTTGACTACTTTGACCCAAAAGTGTAAAGGTTTGAGTGGTCAGAGGCATGTGAGAGAAGTTTCCAATTGTTGACAGATAGGATTAACTCTGGTCCGATGTTGACCTTAACAAAGGGAACAAAGGGTTTTGTGGTTTATTGTGACGCATCGTGAGTGGGTTTGGGGTGTGTTCATATGAAACACATGAAGGTGATATCCTATGCATCTAGGAAACAAGAGGTACATGAGAGAAATTACCCCACTCTAATACGTTTTTACACAAAAGGAGTTGAATACCCAATAAATAAGGTGGCTAGAGTTATTGAAAGATTATGATATGAGTGACCTTTATCACCTCGTATGGGCTAATGTAGTTGCGAATTCCCTAAGTGATATGATTATGTGTAGTATATCTTATCTTGACGAAACCAAGAAGGACCTAGCAAGGGAAGTACATAGGTTGGTAAGGTAGGGGGTGAGGTTGGAGAGTTCTAGCTATAATTAATCATGACTCTGAGTCATCTTTAGTGGTTAAGGTGAAGTCAAAACAACACCTTTATCTAGCCTTAATTGAATTGAAAGAATCGGTTCTCAACAAGATTAATGAATCATTCTCTTCAGGGGGGATGGTGTGTTAAGTAACCAAGGGATATTTTGTGTTCTCCATGTAGAGGCATTGAAAGATCGGATCCTATAAGAAGCACATGGGTCCCTCTACTCAATTCGACTGGAATCGACAAAAATGTACCATGACCTAAGGGAGATATATTGGTGGGAAGGTCTAAAAAGGTTCATAGCAGAGTTTGTCGCAAAGTGTTCGAATTACAAACAAATAAAGGCAGAACACCTAAAGTCGTGTGCCTTAGTACAAGAAATCCAAATTCATACTTGGAAGTGGGAAAACATCAATATTGACTTTGTAGTATGTTTACCTCAGACTCAAAAGTCACATGATTCCATATGGGTGATTGTGGATCCAATTACTAAGTCCGCTCACTTTATTCGTATGAAGTTGTCATATTCGGCGGAGGATTATGCAATAATATTCCTAGATAATATTGGGTGCTGCTATGGGAAGAAAGGGAAGTTGAGTCCTTGTTATGTGGTCCCTATGAAATATTACAATGGGTTGGTAAGGTTCCCTATGAATTGAAACTTCCTAGTGAATTAGCTTTGATTTATCCGATTTTCCATGTTTCTTTGTGGAAAAAGTGTATCTGTGATCCAGAGTTCTTTCTTTCTATTCATGGTCTTGGTGTCAAGGATATCCTTTCTTATAATGAAGTTCCAGTTAATGTTCTTTATATGCAAGTCAAGAAGTTGAGGAATAAAGACGTGGTTTCCATAAAGGTGTTATGAAAATATCATCTAGTTAATGGTGCAACATGGGAGGTCGAGGCCGACATGAAGTCCCGTTATCCTCGTCTTTTTGAGAATTAGGATTATTCATTCTTTATAATGATTATTTTTAATGAAGTTTTGCACATTATTCATTTTTTAAAAACTTTCAGTGAAGTTACTGTAGAAATTCTATCAAAAAAATGAAATTTCGCTTTCTGCTTGTTTTGAGTTATGTTGTGCATATTGATATGGTGAGGCTTTATGAAATGATTCATAGCATGTTCTTAAGTGGAACTTTGTGCTAATTGACTCATGTAATATATGTTGAGCTCATAAGTGTTGTGAGATGGAAATACCTCATGATGAAGTAAATTAAGTCTTACGTGTCAAACTATGAGTGTTGAAATTTTCCTTGTTGAAATGACATGATTTATATTGATTTGATATTTTTTTTATTGGTTCGGATGCTAGTCTTGAGTCTATTCCTTCCTCCAAAAGAGTTCTGGTGTCATTCGGGGACGAATTTTCCTGAGGGGGGATAATGTAACACCTTGAAAATCCAAGACGTGTCGTAAATCCTTACGTAGGTGTCATAAGGTCTAAGTATTTTTTCTAAGTCAATTTTTAATGAGTATAGGTCATATAGGAGGTTTTAGAACAAAAATACCCAAAAACGTCCATGATGTCCCAAAGGTTGGTTCAAAGCAGTGTTAGTGTGTCTTCGCCTATTTGATAAACTTTTAGAAGTAAGAAAAATACGAAAATTGGTGGAAAGGTAGCTAATGGATATTTGAGTTGTTCCGTGGTTGAAACGTTCGGGTATGATTTCCCATGGACCAACCAAGGTTCCTTGAAGAGAACCCTTGTAGTTGGTGCAACACTGTTTGGCAGTGTGCATCGATGGGAAAGAAGATGTCCCACTTGTGAATCGATGGGACGTCTATGCCACCTTCGTCCCACACTTAGGCTTGTGGAGAAGGACTTTTCACACTCACAACCTCTGAACTCATCGATGGAGTGCAAGGTTATAGGCTACGGTCCATGTGTGGATCGACGGGGCGTCGATTCCACCGTCCTCCCACACTTAGATTATTGGAAAAGGCCACTCGCCTGTAGAGTCTCTAACAAAGATGACGGAGTGCAGGACGGAGGGGGGATGTCCGTCGACTCATAGACGGCCCTTAAATTAAGTCTCGTTTGTGAGGGTCCAAAGTTTCTACACATTTTTAATTCAGATTTTTTAATTAATTAGGTGGATTAGAGGTTAGTTGGAGACTAAAAGGAGACTAATTAAGTTGATTAAGCCCCGCTATAAATACCCTCAACCCTCATTGACCTACGATCAACTTACAAATAAACTCTCTTTGTTGTCTCTTAGTTCTCTCTATACTTAAACTCATTACTAATGACTAGCAAGGATAAGGGTTTGGGGGCTGGAAAAGGAAGAATTCACCATCAAAATTGTTGTCAAACGTTAAGGTGTGGGTTCTATTCACCATTGAGACTCTTTTCTCAAAGAGTTCCTTCAAAATAGATTTCAACAGTGGAGTTTTCTTATGGGTTTCATCCAACTACGAGATTGAAGTTATGAATTGAGGTGTTGATGATTTCTTTAGGTTATATTTAGTAGATTAACATTTAATTAAACTTTTTTCTTGTAATGATAATGGTTTGGTTAAAATTAAAGAATATGAACCTTCATCCCTAACCCTAAGTTGTGATCTTGATCTATAATGTATTGTGATCATTCAATTTAGTTGATTGTTGATTCGATTACTATACTATTATGTTATTATAATTAAATTAAGATAAATTAAAGGCCTATAATACAAATTATTGAGATGTTATTTAGGTTATGAATTGTATTGAGAAATTAGCCTATGTATCATGTCACAAGTTGTGATCTAACATTAAATTATGTAATAGAGATGCATTTTGCCTTGTTATCTTATTAGTTATCATTATCTGATGATGTTACTCCCCAAATTTGGTTAAGTTATGGGTTTATGGTAAGGCATTGATGACAGACTATGAGGAAGACATTGTAAGTCTTAGAATCTCTATCGTTACTTCTAATTGTGATTAATTGTTTTTAAGTCATGATATTACATTGGATTATGCCTTATACTAGGATTATAAAGTGTTATGATGTTCAATTCAAATGTCTTGACTATATTATGAGGTTGATTATGGTGTATCTGATATAAGGATGGTGAAAACTACCAATGTGCCTTAATATGCTATGAAATACTAATGTATTAACCTCACTTATATAAATAGTGATGAAAGGACTTGTACTCATACAATTCATATTAAGCTATTGATGATGATGATTATACAAGGTGTATACCCTATGGCCTAAATTAAGCTACATATGATAATTAAAGGCATAAAGACATTTTAAAAAAGGGACTCTAGCTTAGCACCGAGTGAACTAGATTGAGGAGTGTTCCTTCCCACGTAGGGAAGGTAGGAACACTACATTACACTTCAGATTGGAGACTATATTGCATGGCGCATAAAAAGAGTCCTAACCAAATCTCCTAGTTCTTTAACTGTGTTGCCCCCATAATAATACTAGCTAGCGGATCAACGTAGTTTCTATATTTTATGTTTTGGTACTACCTTGTCAAGTAGTCCGCCTTCTATCGGTGTAGGTGTTGATGACATCTTATTCCACAGTATCTTATGTTGTCTATGTCGGTTAGGCATTATATTCTAAAAAAGGTAAAATGAATTAAAGGTTTTTAACTCTAGCATGAATAATCTAAGGGGTCTAGATTGGTTTAGGTACTGTTATGGAACTCTACCTAAACAATGCACTAGGTAGCCTTGAGGGGAGTCTTAGGAAGAGGTTCTTATATATGTTTATGTTATAATAATATATGATATATATATGATGACCATGGAAAATTTTTGATAGTATATGTTGATTAGTTCATTTATGAATATGCCTTGAGTTATAATGCTAATATCTGATAAAATGAAAACTGAAATGTCATGATATGAAAAGTTGGACATTGATCATATTTTCTTGTTGAGGATACGGGATTGAGTGAGGTTATAGGGATTTGCATGTTCATTGCACATTTTGACTTGATAAGGTCTTGTGAGTAGTTGTCATGCATATTATGATATGTTTGACTCTTATTCATTCTTTTGATATTATTCCTTTATTTTAGGGCTGTAGTAAATCATGGTTTCATGTATGTTGGGATAAGTATTACTTGTTGAGATAGTAAGCATGTTTGGTTGGTTGATGTGACTTACTTGATTTTGCGTTATGTTCTCAAAAGGGTAAAACCAAATGTTTGGTATGTTTTGCTTGTGTATGTGCATAATATCCAATACTTAGTACATGTATAGTACTAACCCCATTTTCTTCCCTTTTTACTAAAAT
This sequence comes from Solanum lycopersicum, assembly GCF_036512215.1. Taxonomy (NCBI): domain Eukaryota; kingdom Viridiplantae; phylum Streptophyta; class Magnoliopsida; order Solanales; family Solanaceae; genus Solanum; species Solanum lycopersicum. The sequence goes on from NC_090808.1 coordinate 35,670,908, forward strand.
ATTTTAGTTTCCGGTCATTGAAGAGTTTTTGAAGGGGAAATATTTGAAGGCTTGTATTCTTCCTTCCATTCATGTAGGTTAGGTCTTCAACTTTAAAGAGAAATGTTATTGTCCAGCTTATGGATTTTGTTATGAGCTTATTGACTCTTTCATTCCTTATCCTTTTTAATTGAGCATTGTACTTTCGTATGTCATATACATGGTCTTGTTGGATCGATCTAAGGGCTATGACCATATTTTGATAATCATTTAGATGGTATGAGATGAGACAGTCGTTGAGACTATTTTTATATTTTATGTATAAATATGTGCTATAAAAGTAGAAGGATATTTTACGAAGGGTCTATGTATACTCCATGTGAATTTATATTATGTTTATGTAGAGGTCTATGTAAACCTCCAAGTTGTTGTAATGAAAGTTTTAAATTTTTCTGCATTTTTCAACATATGAATGTAATGACATGAGAGTAAGAGTCTAGTTTTATTCTTGAAAAGGACAAAGACGCGAGTTAGGTCTCCGGGGTAAACCTAGATGTGACAGAAAATGATGTTACTCTTATTAAATGTGCCTTATGAAGCTTTTATGTGAAATAGTCTAGCGATATGCTCAAATGAAGATATTGTTGTTAATTGTTTAATGTAGCTTGTTATGAGAAGTATGTTAAGGATTATGTCTATAATGACTTCAATGATTTTGTAATGAATGTTTAAGTGTGTGAAGTAATGAGGTCTAAGCATGTATTGAATGAAATATAAATTAAATGATGATTATGTGTAAGGTAGGCTAAGATGTACACACACAGTCACACTTAAAAGAATGTTTGATGTTAAGTTGAGAAAAAGGAGAATCTTGGGGTGGACACTCTTCGTGAGTTGAGTTGAAGTGTCTATTAGCAACTTTACTATTCCTAATGAGCTATCTAAGATAGGTTTGAGGATGAATTCCCTTTGTAAGTTGAGATGTGGTATTCACTAGTTATCCTTGACCGATAGTTTGTAATCTTAAGAATTCATGGGAGTGAATATGAAAGAGAGGTGGATTACACTTTGTGATTTGAGATGTTGTATTTCCAATGTACCTCTTTAGATGAGTACTCCTTGTTAGTAGAGAATGAGTTACTTAGTAGCAATCTCCTTATCCCTTAACTATGTGCTCGTGTAGGTGTACTATTTGAAAAGACATGTGAATGGTAAGAAGCATTATTTTACTCTAGGCAAGTTAAGATCCCTTATCCTATAGCGGTTAATATCGAGATTCGATGTCTAGCTCTTATGGTCTTTGTTTCTTAAGCTAACTCCTACAAAATAATTGTTTAACTTATGTTAGCATGTATATTAGTTATGTTGTGAATGAATGTCGTAAAGTGCTCAATCAAAATAGTAACCATTAGGAGAACTAATTGGGAGGAGTAGTATGGGATTGTGTTCTCATATTGCACTTTGTGTGACCTATGCCTACTATGGAACAAGAGTACATTCATGAAATTCTTGTGAAAGATTGTTATGGTTTGATGTTATGGATGATTATAGTGAAGTGCTTGAGTTAATGGGATCCATTAAGATCACTAAGTCGGATTGGTAGTATGGGACGCTACTATCACAATGCAGTTAGTGTGACCTATATTTCCATGAGTGTGTTGCATATGTTAGCCAAGGGCGTGGATTTTATTTCTAATGAGGTAAGCCTAAGATTGGATGGTCTTAAGGGTCGCTTATGTGTGCCTTGAAAGGGGTATATGGATGATCCCTTCTTTTCCCTCCTTGGGGAATCTTACGATAACCTTGCGTTTGGGAAGCTTAAATAAAAGAGTCCATATTACTTGGACCGTGCCATTCACTATAAGGCTTTCATTATATGTGTTCAAACCATTCACTGTGATGTTCATTCAAGCTTACTGTTAACTTTTTTGAAGTTACTGTGAAGTGTTCACATATATTAAAACTATGGAAAAATTCTTTTAATTGTTGAATGATGTTCCTTATGTTGTTTTTTTTTTCTAAATTCATGAATGTTTTACTTAAGTGGAATGAAGTGTTATTTCACTAAAATGTCCCTTTTCGCGTTTTTTTGCATATCCCATACATAGTACATTATTTGTACTAACCCCATACTTTTCTATACTATAAGTATAGGTTGGAAGCATTTTGAAGATTGAAGTCTAGAAGGTGAATCTTTGGAAAGTTCCTCTGAAGACTAAGTATGTCCTCACATATTGGAGGGCATAGTCCGTTTCTTAATTTCTTAGTTAAAGAATTACTATTAGTTCCTTTCAATGTAAAGGGCTGTGTCCCTTAGTTAATCATGTCCTGTCTTAATTTTGTCTTGTGACAGTGAGGTTTATTAAGTATTTATGAAAGATTTCCTTTTTAATAAATTATTCTATAAAAGTGTTAATTTTGAGTTACTTTTCATGTCCTATGTAATGAACGATAATTAACGGCTTATAGAACACACCAAAAGGGTCACACCCGGTCATGAAACGAGGGTTCCTCCTAACTTCTAGGGGTACTTTTGGGTCGTGAAAGACTTTGTATCAGAGCATTTGGTTTTGGGAAATAGTTTAAAGTCTAAAAGATTCAAAATCCACGTCTAGTAGTATCTTGGCCATTAGTGTGAATGGGACACATCCATGGACAAGAGTCTATAGGACGATAAAGTATCATTTTCTTCATTACTCTTAAATCGTGCCATATAACTTAACCCCAGAAGTCCTCTCTCTCTTTCTTATGTTCCCTTGTCCGGTTGTCTTCTAGGAGTGATTGCTTGGAAGGGGAAATGTTTCTAAGTTTGAGGGAGAGAAAAGGTGAATTTTGATGTTAGGATGGTTTTGTGGCTAAAAGAGTAGATGTGAAGGTAAGTTTTGAAACTTGGGATGTGATGCCATTTATTGCTAGGTGTGAACTATGAGGTTGGGAGTGTTGTGATGAGAAACTTTATGGTGATTAAGTTGTAACCATGGTAAGAGTTATAAGGATTGAATAAAGTGCTTCTGAGAATAAATGAGTTGTCTTGGTATTATGTTCAATGATGTAGATATGCTTTAAGGTGTCAATTTAAGGAATGTTGTAAGAATGTGGAGATCTTCTAGGATAGAGGGCAACCCTCTTGTGTTGTTAATATTTGAATAGTCATTCTTTTGATTTGGTGGATGTTGTGATCTAGGCTTTTACTAAGGAGAAAACGTGGTATGAATATCTACTGGGGAATTTTGTTCCATGAGATAGAGTTAAGGGGTGCCTAAGAGTTAATTAAGTGTTGTTTAAGATAATTTGTCTAGGCTTGAATCATAAGAGGAAAGTGTTATTCTTAACTTGTAATGTTTATTTTTAATCTTTATATTCATGAGTTTAGGGTAGTGTGAGTTCATAACTTGTGAGAGGCGTAATTGTGCTTTATAGTATGAGGCCTTTAGGATGGCTTTACTCTAAGTTGGGGACATTGCGTTGAGTAAAATGTCATGTAAGTAATTAGTCCAAGAGAATCCTCAAGGGTCACGAAGTGGGAGTGGTAGCATGGGATGCTACTCTCACATTGTACTTTGTGAAACTTGTCAAGTCTTTTGGAGGAAGTTAGTGTTGTCTTGTCCCTCATATTGTCATGCAATCTTTATAAAATTGCTTGTAAGGTGCATTATGAAAACATTAAGCATGTAACATAGTGATGTTTTGAATTCACTGTAAAGGAGTCCAAATTTTTGAGAAAAAATGGATTTTGCATGAGATATGGTTTCAATATGTTATGAGATGAGTTTGTATGGTATTATACTTTATGTAATCATTCCCTCTTGATGAATTGCTGAAAGAATGAAAATTTTAAGTTTTAAGCATGCTTAAAGATGTTATAGTCATGTTCACTGTACGATTTTTGAATTTTGATTAAATTTTTCTTTCCTTTGATTGAAGTATCAATGTATAAAAAATTAATGTATATGAGAATTTTTAATGTTGGAGAAGGTAGTTCCTCCATAGGAGAAGGTTAAGGGTGAGTATTGAAAATTTTGAAGTTTGCAAGAGTTGCCTATGTTGCTAAATATTTGAAAATGTCAAATAATACTCCTTGCTAGTTGATGCTTTAATTTTAAGGGTTTGAGCCATGATTTTAATGTGTTATAATATCCTAAGCGAGTCCTTGATGTTTTAGAAGTTTTAGTGTCATTCGAGGACTAATGTTATTCTAAGTGGGGGAGAGTGTAATGCCCTAAAATGAACTAGGGTGAACTTGAGCCTCATGAGTGTTTATTATGAATTTAAAAGAAGGTAAATTAGTGTTCTTTGGCTGTGTGTGATGTTTTGTTAAGTTTGGAGTTCAAACGTTCATGACCTTCCGAAGGTGTTCCTTAGATAGCGCTTATGTGTCTTAAGGTGTTTAAGTGAGTATTATGTGTCCGTTTTTCTTAAAACTTGCATGAAAAGTTCCTATGACCTAGATGAACTATTTTAAGGTTTAATTTTTTGGAACGACCCCACATAGGACCGACAAAGGGCCCTTGATGAAGGGCCCAAGACTTGGACAAAACTGCCAAGAACATTGACCAAACGACGGAGTAGACTACTGGGCGTAGGCCCATCAACGCCCTTTCCACCGAGGCCGTCGTTCCATTCTTGGTTGGACGTACAGCCCTCCATTGAACTAGTCTCTAATTCCATCGACTTCCATCAGGATGGGCCGTCGATCAATCGACGCGCAGTAGCTTGGATCGTCAACTATCACCTGCTAAAGCTTCTGCACGTTGCTGCCTATTTGGGGCATTTTGTGTAAATTTACACCAAGTCTTTTGGAAACCTAGGCTGATATTTTTTGTGTTTTTAAATTTTATTAAAGTGTTGTAAACCCCAAGACCTTATTTTAGTCCCCTCTTCCTACAACTCAAAACCCCTCTCTCATAGAAAAATCTCTCAAGTCACCATGGAAGCTAGAGGTCAAGAAATTCTAGGAAGGTTTTTTATGGTAGTTTCTTAATAAAATTTCATTGGAATTTATTCAATATGAGGTATGGTGTCCATCCTTGAACTCTCTTCCATTCAAGGAGTCCCTTCTAATGAATTTTCAAAATGGGTTATCAAACCGTAGTTTCTTCTATCTTCAACTCTAAATATGAGTTGTGCATGAAAATGTTTTGAATGAATAAATAATGATGTTTCTAATGTTATTTGATGATTATAAGGTTAAAACATCAATGAAATCATGACATTGTTTTTCTTCAAATGTTTGATAAAGAAATGATTTAAATCAGCTTGTTTATGCAGAGAATGAGTCCTGGTTTTCTTCTGTTGTTATTGTTGTTTAGATACTGCCCTAATTACTATATTACGATGAAATGTTGGGAAAATGTTACAGATGATGAAATTGTGGATTAAACGGCTAGTTGTTTATGTAGTTTATCTTTTATTTCGAAATTCTCTTGAGTGGCATGGTACACCTTCTTAGAGGAGGTGTTTAGTTGAATTGTATGAATGTAAATTTACTAGTTTATTGTGAATGAGGAAATGAAGGCATGTTATATGAATTAAGATTAAACTTATGCTTTTCTTTTTAAATATGCCTTATGAAGCTTTTATGTGAAATAGTCTAGAGAGTATGCCTAAAAGAAGATATTGTTGTTAAGTATTTTTTGAAGCTTGTTATGAGAAGTTTGTTAAGGAATATGTCTGAGATGCCTTAAATTATTATGTAAAGACTTTTTAAGTGTGTGATGTGTTGAAAGAAGGTCTAAGCATGTATATAATGAAATGTAAATGAAATGATGCTTATGTGTAAGGTGTACTAACATGTGCACACATACTCACGCTTAAAAGAATGTATGATGCTAAGTTAAGAAAAAGGGGAATCTTGTGGTGGACACTCTTCGTGAGTAGAGATGACGTGTCTAGTAGAAACCTCACTATTCCTAATGATCTACCTAAGATAGGTTTGAGAATGAATGAACTTCGTTCGTTGAGATATGGTATTCACTAGTAATACTTGACCTATAGTTTATAATGTTAAGAATTCGTGTGGAGTAAATGCCTAGCACCGAGAGGATATGAAGGAGAGGTAAATTACTTTTCATGAGTTGAGATGTTTTATTTCAAATGTACCCTCTTGAGATGAGTACTCCTCGTTAGTAGAGAATGAGTTACTTAGTACCAATCTCGGTATCCCTTAACTATGTGCTCGCATACGTGTATCTATTTGAAAATCCATGTAAAAGATAAGAAGCATGACCTTACTCTAGGAAAGTAAGGATCCGTCATCCGATAGGGGTTAATATTGAGATTCCATATCTATCTCTCATGGTCTTTGCCAGTTAAACTAACTCCCTCAAAAGAATTGATTGAACTAACTTAGCATGTCTGTCAGTAATGTTGTGAATGAATATCGTGAAGTGCTCAATCAAAATAGTAACCATCAGGAACACTAAGTGAGAGAAGTAGTATTGGATTTTATTCTCACATTTCACTTAGTGTGACATATACCTACAATGGGAGAAGAGTAGTTTCATGAAATCCGTGTGAATGAGTGTTATGGTGTAATGTTATGGATGATTATTATGAAGTGCTCAAGTAAATATGATTCATTCGGATTACTAAGTATGAGTGGTAGTATGGTATGATACTCTCACATTTCACTTAGTGTGACTTTTATTTCCATGAGATGTTGCATATGTTTGCCAAAGGGCGTGGATTTGATTTCCAACGAAGTCAGCCTAATATTGATTCATCTTAAGGGCCGCTTTTGTGTCCCTTGAAAGGGGTGTATCGATAATCCCTTCTTGGACCACCTTAGGAAATGTTAGGTTAACCTTCGGTTAGGGAAGATTTAAAGGAAAATGAGTTCATATAACTTGGACCGTGCCATTCACCGTAAGGCTTTAACTATAAGTGCTCAAACCATTAACTGTGATTTTCATTAAAGCTTAGTGTTGACTTTTGCGAAGTTACTGTAAAGTGTTCCTTTAGTTTAAAAATTATGGAAATACTCCTTTAAGTTGTTCCTTAAGACTCTACTAGACCTGTTCTTGTGTGATGAGACCAACGAACCTAATGCTCTGATACCAAGTTTGTCACGACCCAAACCGGGTTGCGACTGGCACCCACACTTACCCTCCTATGTGAGCGAACCAACCAATCTAAACCTTAACATTTCAATGTAATAACAACAGAAAATAATGCGGAAGACTTAACTCATTAATAAAACCAATTCAATAACTATCAATAATCAACATCTATTATTCCCAAAACCTGGAAGTCATCATCACAAGAACATCTACGATCAAATGACTAAACTAAGAGTATTCTAAAAGCTAAAAATACATAAGAAGCTAGTCCATGCCGGAAGTTCAAGGCATCAAGACTTGAAGAAGAAGATCCAGTCCAAGCTAGAAGCATTAGCTCACCCTGAATTTCCGATGTAGTAAGACTGGCTTGAATTACTGTTGAGTTGAAGACGATGGCACGTTTGCTGCACTCCAAAAATAAACAAGAAGAAAACATAAAAGTAGGGGTCTGTACAAAACACGGGTACTGAGTAGATATCATCGGCCAACTCAAAATAGGGAACAGTATATATCAATATTATCGTAAATCAACTATAAAACTCAACATGTAGCCACAACAAGTATTATAATCATCAATAAGTACCATCAAGTTCATCCATGAGGGCTCAAGCCTCAACACCATACTCATTTGGGAATTATGTTCGTTATATTGAGTATATTAACATCTTTCAAGATTCATTATCTTTAATTCTCTTGTGTCGGTACGTGACACTCCGATCCCTCATATTCATTATTCCTCTTGTGTCGGTACGTGCCACTCTGATCCCCTATATCTACGTGTTGGTTCGTGACACCCGATCCCCTATATCTACATGTCGGTTCGTGACACCCGATCCCCTAATTCTACGTGTCAGTTCGTGACACCCGATCCCTTAATTCTACGTGTCGGTTCGTGACACCCGATCCCCTAATTTTACGTGTCGGTTCGTGAAACCCGATCCCCTAATTCTACGTGTCGGTTCGTGACACCCGATCCCCTACATCATTCTGTAAATCATCAGGCCTTCTCTATACCAAGGCATCATCAATCCCATTACTTTAATTCATCAAGCCTTCTTCTATACCAAGGCATCATCAATCCCATTACTTTAATTCATCAAGCCTTCTTCTATACCAAGGCATCATCATTAATAATGTATATTAAAGTTTCTTTTCATGATTTGGGATTCAATATTTTCATCATGCTTATCTTATCACAATGACATAATCATATTCATGCAAGCATACAAATAAGCATATAGCAGGGTTTACAATATTATCAATACATATCATTCTCTATTAAGAGTTTACTACGAATATCATAAGAGAAACCATAACCTACCTCCACCGAAGAATTGCGATCAACAAGCTATCTTCTCAAAATCCTTGCTATCCTCTTCATTTCTCTCTCTCTCTACTCGTTCTCTTTCTTTTTTTCTGTCTCTCTTCGTTCTTTCTATTTTTCTTATTCAAACCCTCTTTCTTTTACCCTAATTAGTATATAATTAAGAATAAATGATGGCAATAATACCCTACTAATTAACTTAGGGTTACCTCTTTTAACCCCCAAGAATTTGAGTTATTAATATAAACCCACGAAATCTATAATTAAGGAAAGAAAAGTCCCAAAACGTCCCTTAAAATGTGTAAGGAAATCCGATTCTTCCTGGGATTTGCGCAACCTGTGACGGGCCGTCGTGCCTGCAACGGTCCGTCCTGCAGGTCGTCGCAAGGTTCAGAGACCCAATATTTCCACCAAGGGTCTGTGACGGTCCGTCACACCCTTGACGGTCCGTCCTGCCATTCCGTCACAAAGTTCAGAGAGTCGATTTTCAGTACCCAATTTCAGATTTTCTATGTGTTTTGAAACGAGACCCTGTGACGGTCCGTCGTGCCCATGACGTTCCGTCGTGGGGTCCGTCGCTTCTGCCAGTTTTTCAAGAATTGAAGTCTGTTGCTTAAAACGACTAAACGGGTCGTTACATTAGATACCAATGTACCCATCGTTCGTCCCCGAACGATCAAAAGAAGGAAAACAAGGGCGAAAAGGAGTACCTGAATCTTTAAACAGATGTGGGTATCTTTCTCGCATATCCGCCTCCTTCTCCCAAGTGGCTTCTTCAACCGGTCGATTCTTCCATTGCACCTTGATGGATGCCATCTCTCTTGACCTCAACTTGCGAACTTCTCTATCTAAAATAGCAACAGGCTACTCCTCATAAGACAAGTTCTCATCAAGCAAAACTGAATCCCAACGGATGATGTAGTTTCCATCCCCATGGTATCTTTTCAACATCGACACATGGAATACCGGATGTACTCCGGACAGCCCTGGGGGCAAGGCTAACTCATAAGCCACTTCCCCTACTCGCTTGAGTACTTCAAATGGTCCAATGTACCTTGGACTTAGTTTACCCCTTTTTCCAAACCGCATCACCCCTTTCATGGGCGAAACTTTCAACAAGACTTGTTCACCTTCCATGAACTCTAAGTCTCTAACCTTTCGATCTGCATATTCTTTTTGTCTATTTTGCGCCGCTAGAAGCTTTTCTTGAATAGACTTCATTTTTTCCATCGAATCCCTCAAAAGGTCAGTACCCCAAGGCCTAACCTCAAATGCGTCAAACCAACCAATGGGAGACCTACATCTCCTACCATACTATGCTTCGAACGGAGCCATGTCAATGCTTGAGTGATAGCTATTATTGTATGAAAACTCCGCTAAGGGTAGGAAGCTATCCCAATGGCCACCAAACTCTATCACACATGCACGAAGCATATCCTCCAACACTTGAATCGTCCTTTCAGACTGACCATCGGTCTGAGGATGGAACGCAGTACTAAGGTCCAATCTAGTACCCAATTCCACATGCAATGTTTTCCAAAACTTAGAAGTAAACTGCGTACCTCTATCTGATATGATGGATAGTGGAACCCCATGCAATCGCACCACTTCCGAGATGTAATGTTTGGCTAACTTTTCTGCATACAACCGGAATGAAATGAGCAGATTTAGTTAACCTATCAACAATCACCCAAATGGAGTCATACTTACCCATTGTCTTTGGAAGACCAACCACAAAATCTATTGCAATTCTTTCCCACTTCCATTCCGGAATGGGCATTCTCTGAAGTGTTCCTCCGGGCCTTTGGTGTTCATACTTTACTTGTTGGCAGTTTGGACATTTGGCAATAAAATCCACAATGTCACGCTTCATTCTACTCCACCAAAAGTGTTGTTTTAGGTCACGATACATCTTGGTTGCACCCGGATGTATAGAATACCTCGAACTATGAGCCTCTGTCAGAATAGTGTTGATCAAATCATCAACTCGGGGTACACATACCCTTCCCTTGATCCTTAAAACACCTTCCTCATCAATTTGTGCCTCCTTAGCCCCTCCTCGCAATACCTTATCTTGAATTTTGCGTAGTTTCTCATCATCAGACTGTCTTCCCTTAATCTTGTCAAGAAAAGAAGATCTTGACTCCACACTAGCCAACAATCCTCCCCTCTCATTTATTTCTAATCTCATCAAGTCGTTAGCTAGAGTTTGAACCTCTCTAGCCAATGGGCGTCTAGAAGCTTGCAAGTGAGCTAGACTTCCCATGCTTCCCACCTTCCTACTTAAAGTATCTGCTACAACATTCGCCTTCCCCGGATGATACAAGATAGTGATATTATAGTCCTTTAGTAACTCCATCCATCTCCTCTGTCTTAAGTTCAAATCTTTCTGAGTAAAGACATACTGAAGGCTACAATGATCCGTATAGATCTCACACTTAACCCCATATAAATAGTGTCTCCATTGTTTTAATGAAAACACTACCGCGGCCAATTCCAAATCATGAGTGGGATAGTTACATTCATGCACTTTTAATTGTCTTGAAGCATAAGCAATCACACTCTTCTCTTGCATTAGTACTGCACCCAAACCAGAATAGGATGCATCACAATAAACAATGAAGTTCTTACCCTCTACTAGCAAGGTAAGGATAGGTGCGGTAGTCAACAAAGTCTTGAGCTTCTGAAAGCTTTCCTCACATTCATCCGACCATACAAATGGGACATTCTGCTTAGTGAAGTTTGTCAATTGGGAAGCGATAGAAGAGAATCCCTTGACGAATCGGCGGTAGTAGCTAGCTAACCCAACAAAGCTCCTTATTTCTGACACATTAGTAGGTCTTACCCAATTCTTCACTGTCTCAATCTTGGAAGGATCCACCATCACTCCATCCTTAGAAACCACGTGCCCCAACGCATCTAGCCAAAACTCACACTTAGAGAACTTGGCGTAAAGCTTTTTCTCCCTCAACATTTCCAATACCATTCTCAAATGCTCTTCATGTTCCTTCTTGCTCTTTGAGTATACCAATATATCATCAATAAATACGATCACGAAGAGGTCCAAATATGGCTTAAAAATCCCGTTCATCAAGCTCATGAACGCAGCAGGGGCATTCGTAAGACTAAAGGACATCACTACAAATTCGTAATGCCCATACCTCGTCCGAAAAGCAGTCTTTGGCACATCCGTTGCCCGTATTTTCAATTGATGATAACTGGATCTCATGTCAATCTTAGAGAAGACACAAGCACCTTGTAACTGATCGAACAAATCATCAATGCGGGGAAGAGGATACTTGTTCTTTATGGTTACCTTGTTTAGTTGTTTGTAGTCTATACACATTCGAAAACTCCCATCCTTCTTTTTTACAAACAAAACCGGAGCACCCCAAGGAGATGCACTTGGTCTAATAAAGCCTTTGTTCAATAACTCTTGAAGTTGTGCTTTTAACTCTCTTAACTCCGCGGGAGCCATTCTATAAGGGGGTATAGAAATGGGGCGAGTACCGGGTTCAAGATCAATACAGAAGTCAATATCCCTATCCGGTGGCATACCAGGAAGATCTGCAGGGAACACATCCAGAAACTCACGAACTACTGAAACCGACTCAATCGAAGGTACTTGGGTAGTGTGGTCCTTGAGATGTGCCAAGAAAGCTAAACACCCTTTACTAATCATTTTCCTAGCACAAAGAAAGGAGACGATGCGGACCGGATTGGGAGTGTAGTCACCCTCCCACACTAACGGGTCTGTCCCAGGCTTGGCTAACGTCACCGTTTTGGCATTACAATCCAAGATTGCAAATTGCGGAGAAAGCCAAGTCATAACCAGAATCACGTCAAAATCATCCATTTATAAGATAACCAAATCTACATAAGTGTTGCTCCCCACAAAGTTCACCAAACAAGACCTATATACCTTTTCAACTACCACAGACTCACCTACCGGAGTAGAAACACGAATAGGCATATCAAGTAATTCACAATGTAAATTTAGACCATTAGCAAATGAGGAAGACACATAAGAAAACGTGGATCCAGGATCAAACAATACAGAAGCCATGCAATCACAAACCAAAAGATTACCTGTGATGACAGCATCAGATGCCTCCTTTTTAGACCGCCCAGGGAAAGCATAACAATGGGCCCTATCGTTCGTCTGTCCGTTGCCCCTACCATGTTGTGATGTAGTGGCCCCAGTTTGCCCATTACCTCTGCCGTTTTGGTGACCACTATTACCTCGACCACCACGCCCTCCAGAAAAACGGCCTCTACCATGACCACCTCTACCTCTAGCTATTGGGGGTCTGTAACTTGGTCTGGGACAATTTCTCCTAATATGTACAATCTCCCCACATCCATAACATTCTTTGGAGTCGATCATATTCCCCTCGGAGAAGTGTTGACCGGTCTGAGGTGGTCCCCCAACTACAGTCTGTAGTGAAGACTTAATTGGTCGGACTGAGTAACTTCCCGAACCCTGTCCTCTAGTGTAAGAACCATTAAACTCACCTCCCTTTAGAAGCCTTTTTGATGTCGATGTTGTGGTCAAGTCATCTTGCTTCACTCCTTCCACTTCTATCACAAAGTCTACCACCTCTTGGAAGGATTTTGCCGTTGCCGCTATCTGTAAGGCCGAAATCCGCAATTCTGACCTTAACCCCTTCACATACCAGCGAATCCGCTCTTGAGGACTGAAACAGAGTTGAGTGGCATATCTAGATAGTGCACGAAACTTAGCCTCATAAGCATTAACCGACATCCTACCTTGCTCTAGGCTCAAGAACTCATCCCTTTTCCGATCCCTCAAAGTCCGGGGGATATACTTCTCCATAAACAAACTAGAGAATGAGGCCCAAGTCATAGGTGGTGCCTCTATTGGTTGACACTCGATATGTGACCGCCTCCACATTTTGGCGTTCCCTTGAAACTGATAAGTCACAAACTCCACACCAAACCGTTCTACTATACCCATCTTGTGAAGTAACTCGTGACAGTCAACCAGAAAATCATAGGCATCCTCCAATTCAGCACCCTTGAATACCGGAGGTTTCAATTTCAAGAACTTACTGAAAAGTTCATGCTGATCATTTGTCATTATAGGCCCAGTAGTCAGACGTGGAAATGTGCCTATGTCCAATGGAGCATCCATGCGGGGAGCCATAGTAGCCGCATGTTGTACTTCTGAAACCGGAGGTGTTGGCGCAGAAAACACTGGAGGTGCCTGACCTTGATCAGATAACCCGCTAAGATAAGCCAGAACCTGATTGATCATCTCTAGGGTAGGTTGGGGTGGCATTTCCTCATTTTGCATTTGTTCAGTTTCCCCATCCTCTTCTTCTCTTATTACTTCCTCGGTCGGTGGAGGAGTCACTGCCCTAGTATCAGATGGGCAAGGTGCTCGTCCTCTTCCCCTAGAGGACGTCCTCCCATGATCTCTACCACGGCCCCTCGCCGCTGTTCTTCCTCGAGCCACAGCCCCAGTGGCTGGCTCCGTTGTTTCTTGTCTGGCCGGTGTTGGTGTTGACGTAGTCGCTGCTCTAGTTCTAATCATCTGCGAAAGAGAGTGAAGATGGTCAGATACCAATTCGTATCGCCTAGATACCAATTGGACTCAAGTAGTAGCACGAAAGAAAGAATGAAAGAGTGAAATTTTTCCTAAAGTCTTATAGCCTCTCAAGGAAAAGTAAAGGCGTCCCCCTACCGTTCCTTAAGACTCTACTAGACCTGTTCTTGTGTGATGTGACCAACGAACCTAATGCTCTGATACCAAGTTTGTCACGACCCAAACCGGGTTGCGACTGGCACCCACACTTACCCTTCTATGTGAGCGAACCAACCAATATAAACCTTAACATTTCAGTGTAATAACAACAGAAAATAATGCGGAAGACTTAACTCATTAATAAAACCAATTCAATAACTACCAATAATCAACATCTATTATTCCTAAAACCTGGAAGTCATCATAACAAGAACATCTACGATCAAATGACTAAACTAAGAGTATTCTAAAAGCTAAAAATACATAAGAAGCTAGTCCGTGCCGGAAGTTCAAGGCATCAAGACTTGAAGAAGAAGATCCAGTCCAAGCTAGAAGCATTAGCTCACCCTGAATTTCCGATGTAGTAAGACTGGCTTGAATTACTGTTTAGTTGAAGAAGATGGCACGTTTGCTGCACTCCACAAATAAACAAGAAGAAAACATAAAAGTAGGGGTCAGTACAAAACACGGGTACTGAGTGGATATCATCGGCCAACTCAAAATAGGGAACAGTATATATCAATATTATCGTAAATCAACAATAAAACTCAACATGTAGCCACAACACGTATTAAAATCATCAATAAGTACCATCAAGTTCATCCATGAGGGCTCAAGCCTCAACACCATACTCATTTGGGAATTATGTTCGTTAGATTGAGTATATTAACATCTTTCAAGATTCATTATCTTTAATTCTCTTGTGTCGGTACGTGACACTCTGATCCCTCATATTCATTATTCCTCTTGTGTCGGTACGTGACACTCCGATCCCCTATATCTACGTGTTGGTTCGTGACACCCGATCCCCTATATCTACGTGTCGGTTCGTGACACCCGATCCCCTAATTCTACGTGTTAGTTCGTGACACTCGATCCCCTAATTCTACGTTTCGGTTCGTGACACCCGATCCCCTAATTTTACGTGTCGGTTCGTGAAACCCGATCCCCTAATTCTACGTGTCGGTTCGTGACACCCGATCCCCTACATCATTTTGTAAATCATCAGGCCTTCTCTATACCAAGGCATCATCAATCCCATTACTTTAATTCATCAAGCCTTCTTCTATACCAAGGCATCATCAATCCCATTACTTTAATTCATCAAGCCTTCTTCTATACCAAGGCATCATCATTAATAATGTATATTAAAGTTTCTTTTCAAGATTTGGGATTCAATATTTTCATCATGCTTATCTTATCACAATCACATAATCATATTCATGCAAGCATACAAATAAGCATATAGCAGGGTTTACAATATTATCAATACATATCATTCTCTATTAAGAGTTTACTACGAATATCGTAAGAGAAACCATAACCTACCTCCACCGAAGAATTGCGATCAACAAGCTATCTTCTCAAAATCCTTGGTATCCTCTTCGTTTCTCTCTCTCTCTACTCGCTCTCTTTCTTTTTTTCTGTCTCTCTTCGTTCTTTCTATTTTTCTTATTCAAACCCTCTTTCTTTTACCCTAATTAGTATATTATTAAGAATAAAATATGGCAATAATACCCCACTAATTAACTTAGGGTTACCTCTTTTAACCCCCAATAATTTGAGTTATTAATATAAACCCACGAAATCTATAATTAAGGAAAGAATAGTCCCAAAACGTCCCTTATAACGTGTAAGGAAATCCGATTCTGCCTGGGATTTGCGCAACCTGTGATGGGCCGTCGTGCCTGCGACGGTCCGTCCTGCAGGTCGTCGCAAGGTTCAGAGACCCAATATTTCCACCAAGGGTCTGTGACGGTCCGTCACACCTGTGACGGTCCGTCCTGCCATTCCGTCACAAAGTTCAGAGAGTCAATTTTCAGTACCCAATTTCAGATTTTCTAAGTGTTTTGAAACGAGACCCTGCGATGGTCCCTCGTGTCCATGACGTTCCGTCGTGGGGTCCGTCGCTTCTACCAGTTTTTCCAGAATTGAAGTCTGTTGCTCAAAACGACTAAATGGGTCGTTACACTTTTAATGTGAAGTACTATATAAGAACAAAGTCTAGAACCGAGTGAATATGGTAAGGGAAGTACCTCTAGTTAAATTGAGGATAGAGTGCAAAGAAATCCCTTCATATTCCTCAACCATTTGACTACATAGGATGTGTCCAAGTTCTACCATTGGAAAGTAGAACACCCTCCATCGAAGTAGGTTACCACTTAGGATTCCATGCTTCGATACCATGGTGTATGTCAGTTATTGCTTATTCTCATCATATAGGATACCTAATAGTATCGGAGAATTATATGAAGCTTAGGTGGTCGTATATGGAGCTATCAAGACATTGCACAATAGATTTTTTCCAAGAGCATTACTTGAATGTCCTGATGTGATGAATGTCTCTTAAATGAACTAATGAATGTAATGACTTAATCTAGAAAGTATATTAAATGAATAAATACTTATCTAGAGTAGTTAAGGGTTTTCTAGTTAAGGTGTGAAGGGGGCATAGGAATGGTAAATTCGTATCTTACCTCGATAAGTCTTAAGAATGATTCTAGTTAGGTAAATGGTGGATTAAGTAGACATGATCCAACCTTATGTAGTCTTTTAAGGATTATTTAGGTAATCATGGAGATCTGAAGCATGGGCATTATCTTCTTGATTGACGTAAGTAAGTCTTTTGAAAACCTTGAAAAGAAAATGTTATAGTACTTATATATTGTTGTATAAAGTGAGAACAATTTAATATTAGGTAGTCCAAAGGATCTCTTAAGTGTGTGTTAAAGGGATTGTATGGCAGAGCTTACTTAAGTGAAAATTAGAATCACCTTCGGAAGGAGGATCTCGTGTTATGTGTTTGATGCATTGTGAGTGAAGTATCTTATTATAGGTTGTCATAAAGATCATTTTGGTGTGCCCATAGAGTGTGCAAGGGATTTCTATCTTTTTCTTACTTAAGTGAGTCTTAGGTTAGCTTTTAGTAGGGGGAATTATGTACTAGAAAGTGTCAAACTTGAAGTGAAGGAACATCACTATAATAATGAAGGAGTTCACTGTAATATTCCTTCAATTATGATTAAATTTATAAGGTGTTAAATGTTATTCTTATGCTACATTATGATGTTTCAATTAAAATTTATGAAAGCATGTTATTTACTAAATTTCTTTTTATCATGGTTTTTTCATGGTTTCCATATTTAGTTCATCTACTGTACTAACCACTTCTTTTACCTTTTTTACTAATGTGTAGGAAATTGGAAGTCTTGATATTCCGTGGAGGGGTTAAAGAAGTAATGGTGAGTCCTCATAGATTCGAGGACAATATCCACATGTTACTTTATGTCTTACTCTTTAATTTATGTTTTGTATGGGCTTAGTCAAAAGTATTTTATACTCCTAAGTTAAGATTGTTCAATGAGATGTAAAGGTTCAATATTTTATTGAAAGTCTTCTGCTTGCGTAGTTGTATTAAACAGTTCCTTGTGTGTGAAGAAAGTTTTAAATTCCTACTCATTTTACAAAGTTTTATTATGCAATGAATGATACAAGTGTTTTTTGTGAGACTTATTCAAGTCTCATTTTCCATGTGGCGACTCAAGGATGCTCTAAAGCAAGTCTCAATCGATGCTTCTCATCGACGGAGAGTTTACCAACCCACTAGGCGTCGATTCACACTGCCTAGTAAGTGTCTAGTCCATGGTTGGGGTCTTCCTTGAGAGACTTTTGTGGGGCCTTTGAAGAGTCGTGGCCGCACGTTTCCACCTCAATTACATCCGTCTAGGTGTTAGGAACCCATATTATCAATTTGAGTTCAAAACACTACGTAAAACCTCACGAAAGATACTATGGCACGTCAACACGTCTTAAGTTTAACTTTTAAATACCACCGGACATTATTGGACGTTTCACCTCCCAACTCTCTCAAACTCTATATATTGCCTCTAAACATCATCATTGATCATTTTACATAATCTCATGGAACTACATGTTAGGGTATATTTGGACTTAATTCAATTTTGGTTCCTTACAATAACTCATCCCAAAATTATCTAAAAGACCCTCGCACTTAATGTGCATTTTAAACAATTCAAATTTTAACTTAAAAATGACGCGGCCAAACTTGGAGGTCACTGCAGCTCGTGGAAGCACTTTTAATTCGTGGCTCCCTAAAAGTTTGAGATATAATGCTTCGCGATGTCCCCGCTTCATAGGTAAAAATTTTCCCTTCTCATTGCACGCTTCAAGATGCGCACACGCTACCAATTATTGCCTGGCGCGGAAGCTCGCTTTGCCCATGTTTGGGTCCTCGTTGAGGACCCTTAGTATGGTCCATGCGGCGTCACTCTCGGACGTTTCATTAAAATTTCATGATATGCATAGGAACCATCAATACATAATTTCACCATCAAACCATACCCCAAAACTCCACTACAAAATACTACAACATACTAGTTCAACTTCGACTTGTTTTCGGAAGACTTGGACATTTCACTTCCAAACTCTTCCAAACTCCTCAAACTGAATTCTAAAACTATTATTAACAATTTTAGAAATTTATAACCTCACGACACAGGTGTTAGGTCCTAGAATCACCTAAGTCACTTTAGAGGTGTTTCATTGTCAACCACTTGGATAACATTCATCCTCCAATGATATTTTCTACTCGTTGGGCACTTCAAAGAGATAACAACCTCAAGACTAGCAAAACATAATCGTACCACACAATATAATATACAAACATTAGAAGGAACACCAATTTCACATACACAATAGACTTAAAACACAATAAGTAGATAGAAACTAAACTACAACTCGTCATGCAATAAGGCTCACATAGTTCACTCTAAATAGGAAGAACTCCTTCTCCACACATTATCATGATTATATAAATCAATTATATACACATTAAAACCAATTTTCATAAAAGAACAATTTAGTTAAAAATTGTAAAATTAAAACATGAACAGTCCAAACCTTATAGTGAATTATTCGAAAACATTCACTAATGCAATATTTAAGAAATTTATGATGGAAGCATGAAAATATGAGAGACGAAACGATATTATTTCATTTTACAACATAATCATAATTTCATGAAATGCACGATGCAAGAAATCAATGAAATTCTACTTAAACAAGACTATTCAACACAATGCAAATGCATTATGCTTCTTTTACTTCCTATCTGTCAAGTTTGAATTTAATAGAAGTGAAGATAAAATAAATCAAAATTCCACTACATACCATATTCACCCACAAATCAAAACTCTAAATCAATATTTATGTATGTAGTTGACTATAGTTGTCATGTTTAAGTATGAATTAAATAATGAAGCTTAAGGTGTCTTTATGAGTTTACTTAGTATATGTGAGGTTATGGGACTTCATATGTACATTGCATTAGTAGGCTTATATTGGAATTATGAGTAAGGTCTTATGATGTCTTTATTAAATGAAGTTAAAATATACAATTGTTGACTATTGCCAATTATGATGTCATTGGTAGTGTTGACTTGCATTTTTGTATTGGAATGAGACTTATACAAGGTTTATGCATTATTTTGAGTTAAGTTTGTCACGACCTGAGAGTATACCCTATAATAGATAGTTTTCTCAAATTGCAACATGGTGTAATTGACCTCTCAGAGGTCTTGTACAAGCAACATGACTTCATTAAATAATCAGTCCTAAATGGAGGGAAATTTTGATATTTCTTTAAACGTAAAACAAAAGTATTTCATCAAAGTGGAAGCATCTCTAATAACATCGTCTCAAAACCATCTATCTTTTACATGAACAAAATCTTGGGACGCAGCCCACATAAACTCAAAAAATAAAAGATTATAGGGGTTGCGTCCTCGAATGCTATGAGGACTCACCAATCATCGCTTCTGGGAGACTGTCCAATTCAAAGCAACTAAATCACTACAAGACCCTACATTGGTTAACATGTAGGAAATATGTGTTAATAGGAATTTTGCTAAGCACGGAAACTATTATACCAAACATAAGATATCCAAAGAGGTAGTCCATAATAGACATAATCATAAGAGATAAAGACATAACATAACTGTAACATTCCAAAACATGTACTTGTCTAGTGAAGAGTTTATTAGGTTTTAACATTATGTATTTGGGTACATTGGTATCTCAATGCCACATATTGAGTAATATTGGGAATGTTAGAGAATATTAGCTTAAGGGTGTTAGCCACTTTCTATGCTTTACCAAGTAACTTCAAATACACTTTATTGTTCAAATTCTCCAATCCAAGGGTATTTAGGAATTGTACTTTCAATGAAGACCATAAGCTAAAGTTGTTGTTTTCTTAGCTTACGCACATTAGGTATGAGGCATCCAAGTGTCATGCCTAGGTACCATAGCACATGATCATTTAAAATGATCATGTAGACTAAACAGTGCCCAAGGACATAGAGAGGATCCTTGGACAAAAAGTGAACTTTCCAAGTGAAAATACAGAGTGTACAGTTATGAAAGTGCATGGCAACAAATGTGCTACCGGGCGGCAGACCAAGCGATAATGCCCAACCAATTCGGTTACGGCAGTTAAGAGGGACGAAACGTGTCGGGTCAAGCCACGTGGGGTAGAGCTTCCTAACCAATCCTAAGCTCTAACCAAATTACCTAACTATATAACTAACCTAGGACTAATTAATATGAACTAACTTGCGTGACCTAAATCCTTAGACCTAACTGGATGAACTTAGTCGAGTAGCTAACTAAAGAAAAATCCTAGTACCTAACATAAGATGGTCCAAATGGGTTGGTTATCGTCATTCTGACTTAAGAGTACTTTAGTAATTGCCCTAGGTAAGTAAATTAATTAAATTAGCAACTTAATTAATTAATTTAAATTCATGGTCAAAGCAGAAACCCTTAGTAAATTTTCAGAATTTGCCTAAATCAAATGCTCTCCTATTTTAGTCAATTTAGGATGGGCATTTTTGTATTTCAGCTAATTGATAGCCTAATATTAATATTATTCAATATTAAATTCCTAAAAAATAGACTCATGTTCATCCAATAGAAACACAAGACTGAAAAATAGTGACCAAACATAAGAAAAACAGAAAAAAATACTCTCAGTTCTCCTTAGGCGATTTCAAGGCAATTCTTCATGATTTTTGTGCAAAGTACAGGGTGATCTTCATATATTAAATTTTACAATAAGGTATGGAATTCTATCTTGTATTACTTTCCCCAGGAGTCTTTTCAAATGTTCTTAATTCATGAAAACAAAAACTAGGGTTGTTCCCAGTGAAATTGTCGAATGTTCATCTATTTAGTTCTCCCTATTTACCTATTATATCAGTATGGATAATTCAAATCTCGAGCATGTTATTGGTATGTGGTTCTAATTCATCATTATGTGTAACTTTTAGTGATTTGATCATGTCGAATGAGACCTATAGGTTAGATCTATATGAATAGAGTATCATTTACATGAAATAAGAAATGTTGTAATGCCTAATTGTGTTCTAGAAGATGAAATTGTTATAAGTCAATTATGAAATACAGTTTACTTTTAAAAGAAATGGAGGTTTCGATCACTATCAGTAGATATGTTTGTAAGTGTTTGGAATTCAATGTTTCTAAGAAGAAATAAGAATGAGAATCAAAGCTAGTTAATGAATCATCACTGCAAAATGAACTTTATAGCATGATCAAACTAAGCATTGAATTGTTCTTATAAGCTAGTCAAATGTTAAAAGTTGGCTTGCTTGAAATGATGACATTACTATATTTTATATATGAAGTTAATTGACTTTTATAGTTATAATATCATGAAAATTGCTTAGTAAAACTTTGGTTTATACCAATAAATTGGCCACCAATATTATATCAAAAATATATAACAGAATTGGCCAATGACTAAGTCATACCAATCCTATATGGCCAATCTACATTGTGTTGTTTCTTTTAAGGCGAAATACATGTTAAATATTGACTTGTGAAGATGTAACTCAATGTACTCATAACCTATGGTATGCTAATTATTGGGACAAATCCAAACATACCCTATCCAAATGAACTTGTGAACGTAGTAGCACATTGAATAAGTCCTTATAACTTTCATAAAGAATGGTACAAGACTACCAAATAACATAGATAAGGGGAGTAATTATATGACTAAAAGCATATTATTTATGAAATTGACCTAGAATGGGGGGTTAAAAGAAGCGAGACAAGTCTCACTTGCACCTTAACAATTATGTTAAAAATACTAACATAACAGGCTGTTAGAAATCATGAGGCAAGAATCATTCACACCATAATGATAATCTAAGATTTAAGTTCACATTCATCAAGTATAGAATGGGCTTAAAAGTCATCCATTGAGCTAATAATACCTCATACTATAACAAATCTTCCATAGTGTATGAGTCAACTCTAAAATTTGTAAAGTATAATAAATTGGGGTAAGCACGAAAAGAGAAGAAATGAGCTTATGAAAACACATGTTAGCCTCATGAGATGAGACTAAAGAAAATGTGGATAAGGGTCTTCAAATTCTCCTAGTCTTTGAACCATGTAGCCAGCATAGGTTACTCTCTAGTGGATCCACCTAAGAAAGCTAGGAAGTATTCGGTTTCACTTTGGCCGATAAAACACCTCTTTTATGTATAGGGAAGACACTGTATTTCATGTTAGGTCAAATGATCTATTTTTTTTAAATGCTAAATATTTCTTATGAATGTAATAAAGAAAGAAAGAACAAACTAGGAAGACAGGGGGTGTTCGAATAGGATGACCAAAGGGTGAGGTTAGACTAAGTAATGGTGTATGTCATTCTTAGTCATTGCATAGAAAGATCCCAATGGAAGTCTTAAAAGAATATTCTAATTCAACCTTTCATGTTCAAAGTGAACATGAGATCAAAGAAGAAGAAATGTAAGTTCAAAAGTGAACTAAGTAAGCAAAAGCATAAGTATATCAAATCATCAGTGTTTGATAAGAATGAAGTTTTGACAGTTATTGTCTTAAGCTAATAAAGGGAGCAAAACATAATGAAATATCTATTTGAGTATGAATATATGCCTCAGCATCTTTATATTATGCAAGTGATCAAAGAATGGGCATAGCAATAAAGATTGGATTATAAAGACTTCATGCCCAATTTAGTCTTTTGGATTACTTAGTTGATTCATTGTAGAAATAGGGCTACAATAAATTATTGCACTCATAAGTAAAACACAGGATCAAAGGAGATAATTGATATATACAACAAAAAGAAGAAAAGAGTGAAAAATAAACTAAGCCTGGAAGAGGGAGCTCTCGGCCTAAGGGGAGCAAAAATATTAAATTTTGGTTGAGTTGTTCTAAAAATTATGTTCATGATTCCAAGGTATTATGTTCATATACAAAATGAGTTGTGTGACTTAAATGAACGAAAATATGTCATATTCATAGCATTATTCTTAAATAACGAATTAGGAAAGTTAAGTGACTTCACGTTCGAAAAAAAGGCATGTTGCTATAGGAACAACTTTCCTTGATCATGCATAGTCCTTATGTGCTTATCTGCTTAAACTCATACTTAGTAAAAGTGTGTAGTAACCTATATACTTTGTTAAAGATGTTTTGACTAGTACCTCCAGATTTTTGTAGGTCCTCTTGAGTTCGAGGATGCCTACCCTTTATTTTCTAGATTTAGTAAATTAGAAATAGCTAGTGGATGTTGTCCCTAGTATTTAATTTCAAAAATTTATTCAAGTTTTTGTATTAAGGCCGGTTTGTCAACTATTATGGATATTATCAATTCTTCATTTCAATTGTTCAATCTGTTTATAGATGGTTGTTTATTTTGAGTTGTTAGTATATAACTCTTAAGAAAGAATTATATGAAGTCTAAGTACACTTCAGTAAATTTAATAAGTACTAAATTTTCTTATAAATTTAACTGTATGATTGTGATGAAATCTAAGAAGAGGCTTGTCTGCGACCTCTGAGAGGTTAATGACACTAGTCTCATCTAGGGTCTAGGACCCGAATGTGACAATAACTAGAATATCATAATCATATGAAAGCATCATAAGACATATAAAATTTCATACTTAACCTATTTGTCCTTATTACGCAAATAAACCAATTCATAAGCCAACTACCAAAGCTAAGTACCTCTCTTTGTTCATTGTTGATCATAATACACTATCCTAATTAATACCTAAGTTACTCATACTAAACAATACTATACCCTTCTCAATGCTCAACACATGCTTGTGATATGTACACAAGGCATCCCATACAACCTCACATACTAAGCTTATCCTGAAGTTATCCTTAACATGTTCACCTTATATAGCCACATCATCACTTAACCTTATTTAACAAGATTCTCTCATGTCTACTATACTAGGAAAGGAATCTCTACTTCAAGATACTTCTTTAATCATGTATAAGTTCCTTTATCATATGGATCCTACTAGATACTTTTTAAGGTATATCTTGATCCATTAATAATCATGAACTATACGAGAAACCCCTTGAGTATGTCTAAGTCATTCACACATAATGAACATTATGATATACCCCATGGGCATTCCTACGTTCATTTATTACTTATTAACACTATGAGATTCTTCTCAAGCATGTCTAAGTTCATAAAATATAGTGATCTCTACTAGGATACCTTGATTCTACCACGTGAAGGACTCCCTCCTAATGAGACCTCATGGAAAAGTTATCACAACTACTAGGTGTGTCTCTCCTTTCTACTTGGAGTGTGGGCCCTTGCTAGACTATCTGTGTCACCTTGCATAACCACTTGAAGTCAAGCAAATACTACGAGGTTTACTTGTAAAGCCTTGCTTAACCTTCTCTCATGGAGGGATGTCCAAGAAAAAATCTCCATTCTCAACTCAATTGTATCACTTTCAATCAATCATCCTAATTCTAAATCCAACACAACCATCCTAAGGTTCATTATTCATCAAATCATTTTATCTTCATTTATAGGTAGATTATAGAATCTTCTAGCCTTAGCTTTCTTCTCACATTCTGCATTACGAGGTGAATATAGACATTGTTCATACTTGATATACCGTGGTTTCATGGTATAAATAATACTTTTTCCTTAAGTTTAGTGTGTCCGAAAGCCCTTTTTGTGCTAATTTTGATATAAGTTGCTCTTTGTTTTGCAGGAAATCTGTCCAAAGCTGAATGCGGAGATTTTGAGCGAAAAATGCAAAAGAGACCACCTACGGAGCTTATGACGGTCCGTCGTGCATGTGACGGTCCGTAGGTGCCAGCGTATAGAAGCTGCTGAAAGAAGATGGGGAAGTCTTACCAAGTGTGGGATTACGAAAATTGTGACGCTCCGTCATGGCTATGATTGTCCATCCTGCAGGTTCGTTGTGAAGATCAGAGAAGTGATCCCAGTACCCAGATTCCAAGAGTTGAAGTATTTTGAAATGAGACCCTCGACGGACCGTTGTACCTATAACGGTCCGTCACACTTGCCGTCGAGGGGAATGAAGAAACCAGCAGAAGAATTGCACCAAGTATGGGACGACGGAGTTCACGACGGTCCGTCATGACCACGATGGTCCGTAGCGTGGTTCGTCAACCCAGCCGCGTTTTGGCAGATTTCCAGTAATTAGAATACTTGTTTAATTAGGTTTTTATTTTTTTATAAATATTTCTAAAAACCTCATTTTTGAGGTTAGACTCTGCTAGATTAGAAATCATATTATTAGACTTTGTTTCTTAGTGTTTGATTTTTGGAGATTCTTACAAGTAATTTTTGGTGATTAATCAAGAAAATTTTAGGACTTTATTCTTTCTCATTGAAGTAAGTACATGAATTCTTGTTTAACATATTTGAATATTGTGTTTATGGCTATGAGGAACTAAACACCATAACTAGGGTTGTGGGAACCATAGGCAAATAATGAGATAAACCCTAGCTGAAATAACAATTCTAGAATAGTGTCTTGCATGTATTAATAATTCTTTTGCTTAGAAGTCTTTTTAACGAATGATCAACGTTAGAACTCGCCCTAATGCTACTTGCCGGACCAAGGAGGTAGATAATAGGAAAAGAATTATTAACATAGATTTAGTGTATACTATCTAATAGGCTAGTATTGATTGGTACGAGGTAATAACTTAGTCAAATATCGAATACTATGCTTAATATGAGGTAAAGATAAGGGTTAGGAAAGTAACACACGCAGCCGGACCAAGGTGCGGAGGGAAATTTTCTAGATGCTGGACCAAGGATTTAAAAATACATAACTTATCATTTTGCATGCAAGATACTAGGAAAGAATTGCTATAGTTAGAATTATCAAGTTATGAACCTGTGGGGAGCACGTAAAACCTAGTTACTTTGATTAATTGATTAAAACCCAAAATTAAAAGCTGTTAAGTGTCTCTGTCAAGTTCGTTAGTTATTTTTACTTATTAGGAAATACGAACACCCCTTTTTATGCTTTTACTTTCTAAGGAAGTCATCAACCGAACAATAGTAATAACAAGTTGAAGTTAAGTCTAGACTATTTTCCTCGTGGGAAGAATCCCAACCTCACTAGTTTGGTGATTTACTTGACGCAACCGCTTTACTTCTCATTTGAGAAGTAATTTTGAGCGTATCAAATTTTGGCGCCGCTGCTGGGGAATTTAGCTTTTAGATTAACTTGAACTTCTTACTATAGTTTAGTTGATATTTTCTTGATTTTACTTTGTTGTATTGTTTTTAATTTCTTTTCAGAACTATCCTCCTTGTATGCCAAATACACGGAGAGGAAGAGAACCGTTGTTTCCCTACGATCACGAGCTAGAGCGTACACTTCGAAACATGAATTGTAATTTGAGAATCAATGATAAGGATCCAAACCAGAACATCCTAGCTTCGGCTGATGTTCATGGTCAGATGTTACCCGATGCTCCGGGTAAACATCAATAGAGGGGACAGAATCCCGCTCCACGGCCCCAAGCATACTACAGAGGCTATGATAACATAGCAGATTCAGATGGGCCACTGGTTTTGCCTCCTCTACCCACATTCCACACTTTTGTGGTAACTGGTACTCTAATGCAAATGCTTATTGCCAGAGGTTTGTGTTCAGCGCTACCTTCTGAGGATCCACATGCCCATATAGCTAAGGTAAGGGTAGTGTGTAAAAGTTGTGTGGGGAGGCCTGATTTGGATCTAGATGTAATAGGTCTCAGAGTGTTTCCACTCTCACTGACGGGAGAGGCTACTATGTGGTTTACTAAGCTCCCATACAACTCCATCTTCACTTGAAACGAACTACAGGATGTCTTCTTAGCATGCTACTATCCGGTCTCCAAGAAATTAAACCACAAAGACAGGATGAATAACTTTGTGGCACTACCAAGAGAGTCAGTTAGTAGTTCTTCGGATAGATTCACCTCATTCTTGAGAAGTGTTCCAAATCACCGTATTGATGATGAGTCACTGAAGGAATACTTCTATCGGGGACACGATGATAACAATAACGCGGTGTTGGTCAGTATAGCAGGTGGATCTTATGGAGAATGCCCTTATGCTGAGATCGCTGAGAAATTAGAGAAAATCTCCCGTAACAACAATGCTTGGAGTACTAGGAAGTCCGATACAGTGAGAAACACCTTCGCAGTGCAGTCCACTCACAACCCAGCCACAGATGATATTCATGAAGAAATGGCTCAGATGAGAACTGAGCTTGGGTTGGTACTAAAACATGTCACTGGGGGTGCAGAAAAGATTAATGCAGTCAACTTCTTGGCGAAACCACCACCTCCAATCAATGAGTATTATTATGAGGAGGATTCATATGCAGTAAATGAACAGATGGGGGGTTTCCGACCAAGTGCCCAAGGCTTTAATCAGGAGAATTGGCGCCAACGTCAAGGGAACCAAGGTCGGAACTATGGTAACTACAATCGTGAGGGTCATTATGTTCGAGATGGAAACTACAATCGTGACAACAACTTCAAAAGGGGTAACTATGGTAATAGAAACGACAGGAATGGACCCTATGTTCCTCCTCAAAATTGTGAAGTTACTCCTAGGGATGGTGGAGGTAGTATGTCGCGAGTTGAGGATATGTTGCATAAAATGATGAGGAGGTTCGATGCTAGTGATGAGCAAAATAAAGAGTTGAGGAATGATTTAGCGGGTATTGGGAAAAAAGTTAATACACATGCAATATCGATTAAGCAATTTGAGTTACAATTGGCCCAATTATCTGCAACAGTGAACACACAGCAACCGAGCACTCTTCCTAGCAACACTGTCCAAAATCCGAAAAATGATGGACATTGTATGGCAATTACTACTCGCGGTGGCAAGCAAACCATTGACCCACCTATGCCATCTAATGAGAATGAGGTGACAAAAGACACTGATAAAGTGGTAAATGTTGATGCTAATTTAGAGGACAACATTGCAGAAGATGCTGAAGTGCCCAAAAAGGTAACTCCCATGCCTAGGCCACCACCCCCATTTCCTCAAAGATTAGTGGAAAAGACTGAGGATGGCAAATATCAGCGTTTTATAACAATGTTGAAGCAACTTTCTATCAATGTCCCTTTGGTAGAAGCTTTAGAACAAATGCCCGGTTACGCCAAGTTTATGAGAGATTTGGTCACAAAGAAAAGATCAGTTACTTTTGAGGATGATGATAAAATGCAGCATTGTAGTGCTATTGCTACAAGATCTCTGGTCCAAAAGAAAGAAGATCCGGGTGCGTTCACTATTCCTTGTACAATCGGGCTATTAGATTTTGCGAAAGCATTATGTGATTTGGGGGCAAGCATAAATCTCATGCCCCTCTCGATTTACAAGAAGTTGGGTTTGGGTGACCCAAAGCCCACTGCGATGCAGCTCTTGATGGCTGCTCGAACAGTAAAATGGCCCATAGGGATACTTCATGATGTGCTAGTAAAAGTGGAGTCATTCATATTTCCGGCCGATTTTGTTATTCTTGATTGTGAGGTTGCTTTTGAAGTTCCTATTATCCTTGGGAGGCCATTCCTAGCTACGGGAAGAGCCTTAGTAGACATGGAAAAGAGGCAGATGAAATTTCAGTTGAACAGTGAGGAAGAGACCTTTAATATTTGTAGGTCCATGAGGTAGAGTGGTGAGCTCCAATCGGCATCTGCTATATCCTACAACATGGGTGAGACATTTGAGACACAAATAGAAGAACGTCTAGCGGTCGAAGCATTCGCGGCAATGATAATGAACTTTGATAGCGATTGCATTGAAGAGTATGAGTCATTAGTCGCGGCTTTTGACCGAGGTGATAATCGATTTAAACCGAAGAAATTTGAGCTTGATATGAAGAATCGCGAGTCCCCACCCGCTAAACCATCTATAGAGGAAGCTCAAAAAGTTGAATTAAAAGCTCTCCCACCTCGTCTTAGGTATGAATTCTTAGGAAATGGTGACACTTTGCCGGTAATCATCACATCAGACCTTGATGAACAACAGGTTCAGAGTTTGGTGAAGGTACTAAAAAGGTTCAAAAAAGCTATTGGGTGGACCATTTCAGACATTATTGGGATCCCTCCTGGTATTTGATCTCATAAAATCCAACTCATGCCTGATCATAAGCCGAGTATTGAGCACCAGAGACGCTTGAATCCTCATATGAAAGAGGTTGTGAAGAAGTAAATTATCAAGTGGTTGGATGCTGGAGTAATCTATCCAATCGCCGATAGTAGTTGGGTATGCCCGGTTCAGTGTGTACCTAAGAAAGGGGGAATGACTGTGGTCCCCAAGGAAAAGAATGAACTTGTTCCAATGAGACCGGTTACTGGATGGAGGGTGTGTATGGATAACCGTAAACTGAACTCATGGACTGAAATAGACCATTTTCCTATGCCCTTCATGGATCAGATGTTGGATAGACTTGCCAGAAAAGGGTGGTATTGTTTTCTTGATGGGTATTCGGGGTATAATCTGATTTCGATTGCACCTGAAGATCAAGAGAAAACCAATTTCACTTGTCCATATGGGACTTTTTTCATTCAGAAGAATGTCGTTTGGGTTGTGCAATGCACCCGCAACCTTTCGGAGATGTATGATGTCAATAGTTTCTGACATGGTGGAGGATACTATAGAGGTTTATATGGATGATTTTTCTGTGGTTGGTGATTCATTCGAGCGGTGCTTGACAAATTTATCTGAGGTTCTTAAGAGATGTGAAGACTGCAATTTGGTACTAAACTGGGAAAAGTGTCATTTCATGGTGAAAGAGGGTATTGTGTTGGGTCATCGCATTTCAGAAAAGGGCATAGAGGTTGATCGAGCTAAAGTTGAGGTAATAAAGAGACTTCCCCCGCCGATCTCTGTGAAATGTGTGAGAAGCTTTCTTGGGCATGCAGGTTTTTATCGGAGATTCATCAAAGACTTTTCAAAGATTGCACACCCATTATGAAAATTGCTGGAGAAAGAATGTTAATTTTTCTTTGATGAATCCTGTCTTAAAGCATTCGGTGAGCTAAAAGAAAAGTTAGTGTCTGTGCCAATCATTATTTCTCCGGATTGGAACATTCCATTTGAGGTAATGTGCGATGCTAGTGGGGTGGCTCTTGGTGTAGTATTGGGACTGAGAAGAAACAAAATCCTTCACCCAATTTACTATGCTGGTAAAGCCCTAAATGAAGCCCAGAAGAACTACACAGTGACTGAGCAAGAACTCCTCGCAGTAGTCTTTGCTTTTGAGAAATTTCGCTCCTATTTGCTAGGTACTAGAGTTATAGTGTATACTGACCATTCAGCATTGAGATATTTGATGGCGAAAAAGGATGTGAAACCAAGGCTGATTCGTTGGGTATTACTGCTGCAAGAATTTGACTTTGAAGTGCTGGATAGAAAAGGGACTGAAAATCAAGTTGCTAATCATTTGTCTCGTCTAGAGGATGAAGCTATGAGAGAGTTAGCGGATAAGAGTTACATTGATGATACTTTCCCCGATTAACATGTATTGGATTCTTCACAAGACTTGATTCCATGGTTCGCAGATTTTGCAAACTATCTGGCTAGTGATATTGTTCCATCAGACTTGTCCTTTCATCAAAGGAAAAAGTTCATGTACGATGTGAAGAAGTTCTTTTGGGATGAACCATACTTGTATAGGAGTTGTGCCGACGTGATTATTCGGCGTTGTGTGCCAGAATGTGAAATGTTGAGTGTGTTGGAGGCATGCCATTCTTCACCTATTGGCGGACATCACAGTGGTATCCGAACCGCTCACAAGATATTGCAATGTGGTTACTATTGGCCAACTCTTCATCAAGATGCTCATGGGCTTGCTAAAGCATGTGACAAATGTCAAGGAGATGGTGGTATTTCAAGAAAGCAAGAGCTCCCTCTAAACCCCATTCTTGTGATTGAGTTATTTGATGTGTGGGGTATTGACTTTATGGGCCCTTTCGTGAGTTCTCATGGGATGAAGTACATTCTTGTAGCAATTTATTATGAATCTAAAGGGGTCAAAGCCATAGCCCTCGCAAACAGTGAAGGGAAGAGTGTCACCGTATTCTTGAAAAAGAATATATTCTCCCGTTTTGGAACTCCAAGGGTAATTATTAGTGATGGGGGATCCCACTTCTTCAACAAATTGTTCAAGGGGTTATTGGAGAAATACGGTGTTCGCCATAATGTGGCCACTCCTTACCACCCTCAAACTAGTGGGCAAGTTCAAGTATCGAATCGGGAGATCAGACAGATATGGTCCAAAACAGTGAATGCTAGTAGAACGGATTGGTCAAGGAGGCTTGATGATGCTCTTTAAGCCTACCGGACAGCTTATAAGACTCCCATAGGTATGTCTCCATACTAACTTGTATATGGGAAAGCTTGTCATCTTCCGGTGGAGTTAGTGCATAAAGCCATGTTGGCTATGAAGAAGTTAAAAATGGATTGGAGCGAAGCTGCAGAGCAACGGTTGAATGGGTTGAATGAACTTGATGAATTTCGCTTGAAAGCCTATGAATGCTCAGCCCTATATAAAGAAAAGATGAAGAAATATCATGACAACAAAATTGAAAAATGAGAGTTTATGGTCGGGGATTTAGTGCTTCTATTCAATTCAAGATTGCGCTTGTTTCCAGGCAAACTCAAGTCCAAATGGACTGGTCCTTACACGGTTACCCAACTATTCCCTCATGGAGCAGTTGAGTTGGAAACTAAGGAGGGTGTGCAGTTCAAGGTAAATGGACAGAGCATAAAACTCTATCTCGGGCATGCTGAATCGGCGAATGAAGTGATCGAGGCATACCATCTTGATGAAGTCTGAGTAATCAAGTGGCCCCAGTGGTGCCGCGACATTAAATCAGGCGCTTGTTGGGAGGCAATCCAATACTTATCGTCTTTTTAATAATGGTAGCATTTTTCTATTAATGGGTTTTAAATTTGCAGGCACATCACCAGGAAATTCTACAGAAAACTACTCCGCAGTAGCCACTGACGGATACAACGACGGACCGTTGCGAATGCAACGGACCGTCGTATGCATCCGTCACAACAGGTACGTATTTCTGTCATTTTGAAACTAGAGCACACACGACATAACCTACGACGGGATGTCACAAGTGCGATGGACTGTTCGCGGGGAACCGTCGCGCGATTAATGAAACATACTCGACCCGACCCGGCTGGACTCTTTTCAAAATCTGATCGTTTATACTAACCACCCCTCCATATTTCACCCCATTACTTCCTTATTCCCCTCGTCTCCCCTCTCTTTTAAACTTCCACACTTCCCCTCACTGATCATTGCTCCCCAAATCCTCCTAATTCTTATACTTATCATCCACTAGTCGGTGCTGCTGCTGTAGGTGCCTACCTTGCTAACTGAATCATTCTCCATTTGTTTTCTTCTCCATTTCAGAGGTATGTCTGTAAATTTATACTTATTTATCTTGCATTTTGATTTTGTAATTATTATTAGCTTAGTTCTTAGTCGTATACTGTTTCCTCTATATGCTTATGTCTAAACCTAGGCTCAAAATGTTCGTATGTGCCATGTTGATAACCCTAGGTATAGGTGATTTTGCTTTGGTAGTTTCCTAGGTCATTGGGATATACACATATAAGTCCACAACACTACAAGACCATGTGGTTTCATCGGGGATGCGTAGGGTACCCCCAAGTTCTAACAGTGCTACTCAGAAAAAGACCTCGATGACGGCCCGTCGCACACACGACGGACCGTCGTAGCGTCCGTTACACAAGCCCTAGCACCCCTGCCAAACGACGCCTTTGACGGACCGTTGTCTTCACGATGGTCCGTCCTGCACAACCATTCTGGTTGTTAGAGACCCTGTTTCTAAGGGTCTCTCAATTTTTTCTAAGTTTCCTACGACGGACCGTCATACCCACGACGGTCTTTCTTGCACGACCGTCATGATGGTCAGAGACTTCTCTAATACGGGTCTCCCAACATTCTCTAAGTGTCCTACGACGGACTCTTACGACGGACCGTCGTACCGGCGACGGTCCGTCCTGCACGATCATCATGATGGTGAGAGACCCCTCTGATAAGGGTCTTCCAACATTTTGTAAGTGTCCTACGACGGACTCTTACGATGGACCACCGTACCGATGACGGTCCGTCGTGCACGATCTTCATGATGGTCAGAGACCTCTCTAATAAGGGTCTCCCAACATTTTCTAAGTGTCCTACAACAGACTCTTACGACAGACCTTCGTACCAACGATGGTCCGTCCTGCTTGACCGTCACGATGGTTAGAGACCCCTCCTTAAGGGTTCTTTCTATATACATAGACCAAGTACAACACGACGGACCTCATGACGGTCTTTCACATCCACGACAATCCGTCATCTAGCCCGTCGTGTGATACAGTTTCACTATCACTAACACACTATTTTAAATATTTTCTGTTGTATGGGCTTGCCTGTCTTGTTTGACATTACTCGTACTAATACTGATCATTTGCAGGTACTATCTACTATGGCACCCAAGCAAGACAGAGCCTACGCACGCGGGCGATCCAAGTCTGTTACCCCATCTACACGCTTGATCATTTGGTCTGATGATGAGCGGGACCCTGAATATGTGCCCACAGGCACTTCCGCACCTTCCCATGCTGCACGTGCCCCCAGAGACACACCCAATACGGTGGTGTCCGGCGTAGTCACTGCCTCCCAATCTGATGAGGAGCGCACACTGACCGGCACAACCTCTGGGTCAGCCACAAATGAGGAAGGAGCGTCTGGCTCCTTTGGAGTATCCTGGTAAGAGGAAGCTTCAGGCTCTGCTGAGGTTCCCGCACCCGCCACTGCTGCAGCGTCGGCCTCGTCTAATGAGGCTGACAGTTCAGACTCTACATCCGGTGCACCAGCCCAGGTCCCCATCCCAGCCTCTGACCAGCCAAACCGGTGGTGTGTCGAAGGCCAGTTTCAAGTTTACTCCGACACCAAATTCCTGACTGATAAAGGAGTAATGACTCGGACACTCACCTTGGAGCGGCTGGTACTTACAGGGAGTCTCCCATCGATGCCGGAGATCCACAACCTATTCACCAGGCATCTCTTAGAGTGGACAGCCCGTCCGTTGGG
Source organism: Solanum lycopersicum (assembly GCF_036512215.1). Lineage (NCBI taxonomy): Eukaryota > Viridiplantae > Streptophyta > Magnoliopsida > Solanales > Solanaceae > Solanum > Solanum lycopersicum. The sequence continues at coordinate 35,705,543 of NC_090808.1, forward strand.
ACGATACAACGAGGAAGTTGTCTGAGAGTTCTACGCATCATACGTAGCGACTCTTCGATCACACATCGATAGGTGGGCTGCTCCCACTAAACAGGCCCCACTGGAGCAGGTTCGAGTCCGGGGCGTGAAGGTCGACATTTCCCTGCCAGCCATCCGCCGGTTCCTAGATAGTGTAATCGCCCTCGAAAAGTGAGGACCTACCCTACTTGGATGATTAACCGATCCCAATCTTCTTCAAGTTGTCTTTAGAAGCCCTTTAATGATCGGACCTTAAAATGTTAGGGAAAAGGAAGAAATGGGGTTAGTACACCACTTGGTCTACACCACAAGACCACAACATCAAAACTAGTAAAGTCAACATACATATCATGCAATTAAATATGTAGTCGATCAACTCTACCATGAAGTCATAACCTCAACAACCAGGAATAAGAGTTCATTATAACATAACAAAAGCAAGACAATTACCCACAAACCCTATCAAGTAAACAAGTTCAATGACCAAGGAAAACCCCATAATCTTACTCAATCAAGTAACCCAACAAGAATCATGACCAACGTCCTACATCACATAGCATAGTATTTTTTATTACAAATCATAGTACAATAACAATGTACACCAACCCATATTCATAAGTGACATAAATAAACATACATTATCAACAATGTGAAAGTTCGTCATATACATATCATGTACAATTATAATAATATACATACATAATAACAATCTCCTAAAGTTACCTTCAAGGCAAACTAGTGCAAGGCATTTGTAGAATCCCATACCCCTACCTAATCTATGTCAACCTCTCAAGTCACCCCAGTTGGTTTGTACTTCATTACTTCATTTTATTTTAGGGAACCTTTTCCATAACAAACATAGACAACAAGAGCTAAGTGTGGAATCCGGTGTTGTAAAACCTTACGCCAAAGGAAGGTTTTCTACCGACCAAAGTAAAACAAAACATAAACGTAGCTTTCTAGATGGATACACTAGATAATCTTCCTATGAGGGAAACATTGTTAAACAACTATGTGATAGATATAATCCTTTTATATACCACTTGGAAATTAGGGCCTCCTCTCATGTAAATCCAATGGATGAGTATACCTCATAGGAGTGACAATAACTCCTATGGAACTATAGGGTTAATCTTTCTTTATGGAAAATTAGCACCTATAAATTGTCAAGTTCACTCGGCACTAAGATAAGTCTCTTTTTGAAATATCTTTGTTGTCTTGATTAATAATCATTGATTATTGTAAGTTAGAAGTCCTAACCCTTGTATTAAAATCATCATCACCATCATCATATCTCAATAAGAGTTGTATGAGTATTGTTCTTTCATTACAATTCACATAGGTGAGATTAGAACATTAACATATTCTTACCATAGTAAGACATATTACAAAATCATAACAATACTTATAAAATATACATCTTAAACAACACCTCACAAACCATAGTCAAGACATTTTAATTAAATATCATACCAACCCTATATATCCTAATACAAGGCATACTCCAATATAACTATTTAATCACAATTAACCATAATCGAAGTAAGTAATAGGGGTAACAAGACTTACCAAGTCTCATTCATGATTCATCATCAAGGTATTAACATAATCCCTTACTAAACCCATTTAGGGTATTGTATCATCCTATAACCATCGCCAACATGATAACAAATCCAATTGAATCACTACATTACAATTCATCACTAGTTCATAGTGTAAGATAAGATACTTAGGTCAATTCAAGATCAACGTTTCAAGAACTAACATGATAGGAATATAATTCATCCTAATTTTGTAATCATTTATACAAAACAACATCTAAAAGTAATTCAACCAATAACCATTTCAATTGAACCAATATAGTACGATTCTTATCTAGATCCCAACCTAGGGTTAAGAGGTAAAGGTAATCTTCTACAAACTAGAACAAACGATCAAGATATATCATAATTAAGTTAGAATACATGTGAATATGTTCATTATATCCATAAATTTCCATAAACAAATCATTCAAAACATCAAATTCGTATTTTGATGAAAACCCACTTGACAACCGAACTTTTGAAATCAATTTGATCGAATACTTTGAGGAAGGAGGTCCAAAAGGTTTAATAGATCTCACACATTACTAATTGATGAATACTGATGGAATAAATTGACTCTTTGCAGACCTTAAACCCTCCCCTAGCTTCGTCTTCAATGGAGTTATCCACTAGAGAGACAAAGAAGAGAGAAGGAAGAGAATTTTAGGTTTGGAAATTATGTGAGTTTATTAGGCTAATTAGGTTAGGGCTTTATATAGGGGGTTAAATAACTCAATTATACATCCACAAATCAATAATAATATTTAAAACAAAGCCAAATAGTTAATTAACCAAATCTAAAACGTGCAGTGAAAACCAGTCCCCACACACGACACCATGATTGACAGATTTTGGGTCAATGGACGGTCAGTCTACCCTTCTATGATGCACATCCGTCGTTTGATTAATAGAATGGTAAAAATTTACCATTATACATAATGGTTATATGTTGGTCGACAGATGACATCGACGCCCCATTGATCAACCTAAGCCCTATCCTTTTCCCTCGTAGGTGCACATTGCCCACAAATCTTTGACCCCAAAATGCAAGGGTTCTCCTTAAGGGCCTTTGGTTGGTCCTACGGGAGTCATGCTAGGATTTTTATACTATTAATTAACTTGAATTCATGTTAGACACCATTCAACCAATTTTCATCACTTTTCGACTTGTAAAAGCTAGTCAAATCGGCTAAGGCTCTCAAGTACCTCATTGAACTAGTTTTCGAATTTCATGAACATTCTTTATTTTTTTGGATTGTAGACTTCCTTAATGACTTATATTCATTAAAATAGACCATAACAAAATTTCTAAACACTATGACACTTATGTAAGGCCCTATAACACATCTTGTATTTGTGAAACATTACAACTTCATGGATAGAAGAAACTATGAATGAATAAGCTTCACATAACTTAAATTAGAGCCTTAATAGCTTTGAACCTTGGTGAATCATCATAATCTTCATCCTTCAAATTATATTCTTCTTCTATGGTGTTTTTGAGAGTTCTAATGTGACAGAGAGATTTTGATTTTGTATCTAGAGTCAAGATTGCTTATTAATTGTTTTAATAATAATAAAATACCTAAAACTACCTAAAATAACTGCCCATGCATTTATTTAGAAATAGGGTGAAGTTACCAATTCACCCATCCACTTAACAGAGAACTACAAGAAAGTACATACCCAATCGACAAAACGCACTGACGGGGCATCGACAAGACAACATGTTGTACTAGCAACCGTCGTCTTTGTCAGAGAGTCCTCATTAATGTCTAAATCTCAAGAAGTTACCTTTCAACCAATGCACCCATCAACAGGGTGTCGATTGACCTCGGTCTTTTCATGGCCCTTGTTGGTTTGAAGTGGTTTTTTACAACTTTTGACATGAGTTGGGTCCTCTTCAAGAACCCTCAGGTTGTAAGTTGGGGTGTTTACCCAGATTTTTCCACAGTAAATACTTCCATCTATATGTTAGGAAACTTCCATATAAATTTGAGCTCAAAACACTACATAAATCATCATGAAACATACCAAGGCACGCTAGCACGTCTCAAGGATAACTTTCAAACATTATTGGTTTTCTTGGACGTTTCCCTCAAAATTCTCTAGAACTCTATATACTAACCCTTAACACAATATTTTATCAAATTAGGATCTGAAAACCTCATGAAACACGTGATATGCTCTATTTTTACTTAGTGCAATTTTAGTGCCTTAAGGTATTCCCTATTTGGGAAACATTCACCCTCAAATGACACCTTATTGAACACTTTTTTAAAGGACCTACTCTAGATTAGCAGAACATCATACCTGCATTATACCTAAATGCACATAACCAAATCAAGGAAACAATTCAATTCCAAGCTAAACATAATTACACATAACCATTGTATCCCCCACTTGGAATAAGATACACGTATTTGTAATATCAATTCGTCATCATAAGGAAACATCAATTTAAAAAAAGAAAATCATAATCATACGAAATTCTGAAATTATGAATTTTTCATAAATCATTAAAGAGGCACATATCGGAAAGGAACATAAGGAGATCTTATTGATCGCCCTTGGATTGGAGAGCATAGAACCTCCCCTTGGCTAGAGGAGCACCCTCTAAAATACCGGAGTGAAATTGCTTCTCTTCTCCTGCTTAAGTGTTAAGATGCGGACAATCTCTCACCTTATGCACATAGTTTCTACAACCAAAACAACCATCTGTGCCGGCTAGACACTAACCATACTGAATCGTTCCATACTTGGTGAAAGTAGATTTTGAAGACCCACTACCCTTATTCTTATTAACCTTATAGGTGCAACAAGAATCTTTTTGGGAATATCTTTGTTTAGTTCTGGGCCTATCTTGTATCTTGGACTTCGCATAGAAAGACTTATCCCCTTCAAACCTCAGCCTCTTCTTTTCTCTATCCTTCTCCTTCTCTTGTTTTGACTCTTCTATTTGTTGGGAAAACACCATTAGCCCTGACATGTCCATGTCATCCACAAGCATTGCCATACGATACTTTTTTCTACTAAGTGAGACACTCCCATCATGATCTTATTCATAAATTCTCTAGTATTTTCTACCAAGCATGGAGAATACATAAGACAAAATAATGATATTCAAATTGTACTCCTTAACACCTAAATAGCCTTGATTGAGGTATATAAATTACTCCATCGTAGCCCTCTTCAATTCCCCAAGAAAGAACCTACCAAGGAAATCTAACTTAAAAGTCTCCCACTCTATAGGTCTTATTTCAATTGGTCTACTATCTTTCCATTGTTTAGACCAAATTTGGGGAACATCTTTCAATTGATAGACACCAAAATCCTCCTTTTCAATGGAATACACCCCATGATTGCAAGCACGTTACACACCTCATCAATAAACCTATTCGAATCCTCATCAACTTTACATCCTAAGAAAACTGGTGGATTCATTCTCAAGAACTCCCTTACTCTAGTAGCACCAATTTGTCTTATAGGATTTGCTGAAGGAACCTCTACTCTATTAGCTTGTGCCGTTAAGGCTTGAGGCAAAAAATTCATAAAAGTCCTAAACTCCTCAAACAAAACATTCCCTATTGGAGGATCATTTAGAAATTGAGAAGGAATATAAGAACCCTAATATGATTTAGGTGAATCTAGAGCCTAACATTGTTGTAGTGGTTCTATAAGGTCCTAGATTATTTTATAATGTGGGTTTAAGGTAGTTTCTATGAGTTTAGGTTCATTTGAAGTCAAACGTCAAGGGAAAACCAAGACGTTTGATGACTAAGAAACCTATGTACCTTATAAGTGGTTATATGTGCTTATATATTATTAATGAAGTTATATAGTTATCAAATGAGTTTATGTGGTGTTTAAGGTCACTATGTCAAGTTTCGTGAAAATTTGAGCTCAAACGTCCAAGAACGTCCATCCTATTTGAAAGGTTTGCCTTGAAACGACCTTGCGTGTCTATGTATGCTTTGTCAAGTTTTACGTGTTTTTTTTATGAAAATCATGTGGCATGTGCTAAAATCGTACACGAATATAATTCGGGTGGAAATTTCTTGGAACGACACAACATAGGAACCTCAAATGGGGCACTAAGAAAGGAGCCCAACTTAGAGACCAACACTGCCACGCAGTGGCCAAATGACGGACCATGCAACGGCCTGTCGACCAGTAGATAGCCCTTCGATGGGTATTGTCAGTTGGTACATGTATCCTGCAGTTTGGGTAACCTCTGAAGTGAACCACGAGACCCTATCAATGGGACGGGGGCCTGACCAACGGTCCATCGGTGGTGATGAAAAGTTGGCTATTTGTCTATTAAGACATGGGTTTTTTGGGAAATTCACCCCAAGTCTTATAAAAAGTGGGGATGGTTTTAGGTGTTTATGGGTTTTTTAAGAATATATAACTAATTAAACTCTGATTTAAACCCTACAATCTAAACAAAACCCCTTCCCTCCTAAAGTTTCTCTAAAAACCTCCATGTGAGTTCAAAGTGAAGATAGTGCTTGAAGATAGTTATTCAATGTATTTCTTCTTCAATATTCATTAGTTTCTTAAAATAATGTATGGTATTTCTTCATCAGAGGATTTCTTTAACCTTAGATCCAATTTTAAAGATGATTTTTAAAGTTTTCAAAAAGATAAAAAAGTCCAATTTCTACTCTAAATCTTAGGTTCTTGCATAAATGGTTTCCAAATGTTTGTATATTATAAATATTATGTGTAATTGATGTTTTCAAATGAAATTCTCCACGTACCCTTGATCTTGTCAAATCTCTAAATTTTCATTAAAATATGGGTGAATTGAATATGATTTGACATTCATGATTTCATGTAGGTTGTTATGGGCTTTTGATTCATGTATAGATTATGGTTAATTGGTTTATAGGATGTTTGAATTTGATTAATTGAGTAATGAATACTCTTTTATTGATTCCATGCTAAGCTTATTGAATTGATATAAATGATTTCTAATGTAATTTTCTATTGGTCATCTAATAATGCAATAATTATATTCAATTGATATCTAGGTTGTATTATATTGATAAGTATGTAATGAATTGACCTTGTTCCATTGATTATTGATATCATTTCTTTGGAAAGTTGGTTATGGCCTTTGATAAGGGCTTATGATGTTGAATTGAATGATTTAGCTTTGCAATCCAAGTTGTGAGATGGAGTGGGGGTATGCTTCCCTAATTCATTTTATGTTATGTTAATTAGACTTTAATTATGTTGTGATTGTTATGTTCCACTTATGGTGGTGGTGTTATGTGAATTGATGTGGCCTTGTTGGCGTTACTTTGTGAAATATGATGATCATGTCCTTGTCGGCACTACCTGAAGTGTTAAGGTGATTTTCTAACTTATTTATCTATATGTAATGTAATGTTAAAGTATTGTTCTTTCTATATATATTAGAAAATCTTGTAAACTCTAACTATGAGATTCTATGAATAGTGGTAGGTTGATGTGTGGCTGTTCCTACTTGACTATATGAGTCTATAAGATTTATATTGATGATGATATGGTAGTCTGTATTATGAATTAAAGATGATAATGGTTATTCATATGTGCTTATATGATGACTAGTGATATGTGTTAAGGTGAAGTATGTGTTGTCTTGTCTTTGTTGACATGTGTCCCTTACTTGTTGCTTGTATTAATATGAATATGTGATGTCTTGACATAGCATGATTAAGTCTCTTAGTCTTGAATGTATGAAAGTTATGTGACCTTGAATGATGTTAAGAGGGTCTTTTATGTGAAACCTTGAACCTAGTGGTACGGTTATGTATGTTGAAGTAGAAAGCCATAATAATATCCTTCAAGTAATGGAATGATGGACTTATGTTTAATTTGATGGAAAACATCATGTTAATCCTTAGGAAATTCATAATGAGAATCTTGTCGCCATTGGAAGGTAGCCCTAAGAGGTTCTCTTTGGTATGGTAAATGTGATTGAGTTATCAACTTGTTATGGAACCCTGTTATCTGAACATTAATGTGAATTACTCTATGAGAACAAAGACTAGTGCCGAGCGATTATGGTAAGGGAAGTAGTTCTAGTTAATTCTGGAACTAGAATACGAAGCACTACCTTCATATACCTTAACCATATGCCTACACTCGATGTGTCCTAGTTCTACCCTTGGCAAGTAGAACACCCTCATCGGAGTAGGTTAGAACTCCGGATTCCATGCTTTGATAACAAGGACTATGTCGGTTATTGACTATTCTCATCATATGGGATACTTATGAGCGTTAGAGAAGTTCAATGAAGCGTAGGTGGTGGTTTGGGATGCTATCTAAACATTGCACAATAGGCTTTGAAGTTGTTAATTTGAGTCCCTAAGTCTTGTCTATGACCATTACTTGAATGTCCTTTATGTGGTTAATGAGTCTTAAATGAACTAATGAATTAATGATTTAAGTTAAGGAAGTATGTTAAATGAAGTTATACTTACCTAGAGTAATTAAGGGTTGTCTAGTTAAGGTATGAAGGGGGCATAGTACTTGTCAATTCTTATCTTACTAGATAAGTCTTAACAATGAATATACTTAGGGAAGTTGTTAGATTATGTGGACATGATATAAGCCTCATGTAGTCTTAAAGATTACTTGGGTAATCTTTAAGAGGTCATTAGGGACGTTATCCTACTTATTTACTTAAGTAAGTCTTTTAATAGCCTTTGGAAGGAGAATGTCGTATCACATACAGGTTCATGTGTTAAATTAGAATGATTCTATCTTAGGTAGTCCATACGATCTCTTAGGTGTGTGCGTATAGGATTGTATGGGTGGGCGCTTCACAACTTACTCAAGTAAACCTTAGAGTCACCTTGGTATGAAAATCTCATATTCTTATGATAATGTCTCTTAAGTGTGTATGTGACTCATTATAAGTAATCTTAAGGGTCATTTAGGCACATCTAGAGAGGGTTTATGGGCGGTCTACCTCTGTGTGACTTAAGTGAATCTTAGGATAGCTTTTAGTGAAAAGATTACATGCTAAAGGGTGTTTAAAGTGAAGTGAAGTAACTTCACTGTAACAGTGAATTCAGTTTATTGTTCGGTGAAGAGAATTCACTATAAGGTTTATAAAAATATGTTGATTTGCTTAATTTATTTCTTTCTATGTTTTTAAATGATGTTCTTATGATTATAGTTTGATATTTTAATCAAAATTCATGAAAAGCATGTTGTTTACTAAATATTTCATTTTCATTATTTTTTCATGGTTTCCATACTTAGTACATGTAATGTGCTAACCTTTGTTTTTTCTTTTGACTAAAGTATAGGGAATTGGAAGTTTTAATGTGCCATGGAGTATGGATAGGTTTCTAAGGCTTGAAGATGAATTATTGGTGAGTCCTCATTGGCTCGAGGACAATATCCACGTGTCCCTTATGTCATAGTCTTTATTTTATTGTCTTGTATGAGATTAGTCAAAAGTGTTGTATACTCTAAAGTTTAGATGGTTCATGTGGATGTTGTAAATATTTAATGTTTTGAATTAAAGTCTTCCGCTTATGTAATGTTTATGAAAGAGTTCTTCATGTGTGAAGAAAATTTTAAATTCTTACCTATTTAGAATGTTTACGATGCAATGAATGATACAAGAGGCTTAGCTGAGACTTCTTGAAGTCTCATTTGTTTTGTGACAACACAAGGATGCCCTAACTTCTAGGGTGTACTTGCGGGTCATTACAAGGAACTTGATCGTTCACTTGGGGAGGAATCTTTTGCACCATAGTCCCATTTCTTTCCCTTCAATCATTAACCCTACTTTTATCCATAACCTGGACAAAATCATTGGCAAACATTAGAACAGGGACTATTAAAGCAACTCTATATGGCTAAGTTGAAGAATGAAGAATGAGAAGTTTCCTAAGGATCCCATAGCCTCCTACTCATAGGTGTGTCGCAAATCACACCGATGAATGAGACTCTACTAGACGTAGTTTTAAGACATCCTTAGACCATTTCATAACCTTATGCTCTGATAATATGTTTTTTACGACCATAGAGTATATCATAGAAGATATAGTATTCAAGAATCGCAACGTGGTGTACTTGACCTCTTGGAGGTTTTGTACAAGCCACTTGACTTCATTACATAACATCATGCAGAAATGGAAGGAAATTTAAGAATTTCACTAAATGTAAACGAATAGGAATTTCATTAAAATTGAAGCATCTCTAATAACATATTCAGAAAACCATCTTTCTTTCACATAAAAGAAAATATTGGGACCCGGCCCACATAAAGTCTAAAACACAAAGAAGACATAAAAGAACATAGGGGTGGTTTCCTCGAAAACTATGAAAATTCACCAATCATCACTTATTGGAAACCTTGGAAACACTACCCTTCAAAGCAAGTAAATTTCTTCAAGACCCTAAATTTGTTAATATATAAGCAATATGTGTTAGTACGACTTGCACTAAGTGCGGAAACTAACATATCAAACATAAGGTATCTCAAAGTGTTTGTCGATAATAGACCTAATCATAGGAAATAAAGATATCACATACCAAGAATATCATAAGCATATTAAAGAATCATAAAACATATAAGGGTTCATACTTAACACCTTTGTCCTCATTACTCAAATGAAACATATCATAAGACACCTCCAAGTATAATTGTTCAAGGCTAAGGTAGCATCCCATACTACTACCAAAGCTAAGTACCTCTCTTTGGTCATTCTTTATCAAAATCCACTATCAGAACCAAGACCTATGTTATTCACACTAAAGAGTATTATACCCGTGTTATTACATCAATACATTATTGCGCAATGTACATAAGGACGCCCATACTACCTCACATACTAAGCCTATCTTGAAATTATCCTTAACATGTTTACCTCCATGGCCATATAATCACTTAACCTTATTTATATTGAATATCGCATGACTACTATACTAGGAATGGCAGCTCTAATCCCTTTTTATCTTCCATATCTTCTTAAATAGTTAGCCTAGGTTATACATTGTGTAATGCACTTATGATGCCCCATAACACCATTCATGCAAGGTACTGCTTTCGAATACTTTTCTATTACTTTTTAATTTTGATCCTAGCCCCTATTTTTATATTTTCAACATATGAGATACTTCTTTAAGAATTTGTAAGTTCTTTAATCATATGGATCCTACCATATACATATTAATGTATGTCTTGATCCCTTAATAATCATGAACACTACGCGATACCCCTTTTGAAGGTATAAGTTCATTCTTTGCTTTGAATACTATGAAATGCTTCTCAAGAACCTATAAGTACATAGGATATGGAGATATCCACTGGGATTCCTTTAGTCAACAACTTGAAGGACTCCACCACATGAGACCGACTTGCATAGTAGTCACAACATCTCGGTGTGACTCTACTTTCTACACGGAGTCCCTATCCGTATCACTTTGCATATCCACATGAAGTCAAGCATATACTCCAAGGTTTTCTTGTCAAGACATGCTCAATACTTTTCTCTCATGGAGGGATGTACTTGACCATGTATAAATGACACTCAGGGCATAGCCCTTACACAAGTGTATAAATGACACTTAGGGCTTACAACAATGTCTTGAACAATAAGAGTTAAACTAATGATTTTAGACTCTAGCAAGTCATGTAGGTAAAATGAGAAAAGACATCATCATCGGTTTTGGAGGACATATTAACACATGGACAAATGATCCAAGCCTTCCTTTCAAAATGGTCACAAATCCTTCAACGACCAAAACCTAAAATGTTTTTGAGAAAAGGGGATAAATATGGGTTAGTATATACTTTGTACTTTGTATGGAATCATATGCACACATAATATAGAAATCATGCAAAATGAAACATTTGTTCAAATCCATGCCGAGTAAGTTTGTAAAGTCTTATGCACAATCAAGGACACATATTATACAATGACCATATATTCATTAAGGAAATCGCATATTAATACAAGACTAACATCATCAAGTATAACCAAGTCAACATATTGAATATCATGTTAGAACCATAAAAAATACAACTCGAACATGTTGTTATATAAACAAGTCACGTATAAGAGTTCATGTCATAACCACAGATACAAGACCCTAACTCATAACTCACTATCAAGTAAACATGTTCAATGACCAAGTAAAACCCAATAACCTTACCTAACCATGTAAACCAAATAAAGAAGCATTATCAATACCTAACATCCTATAACATAGCATCTAGTGTATTCATCATCATGTTTAGTAATATAGACCAATAGAATGTTCACACATCAAACAAACATCATATAGAATAATCAACATGTAAATCAAACATATACATACCATTTAATTTATAAGCCATACGAACATAAGAACATCCTTCTAAGACTTACCTCAAGGATAACTATTGAAATGTATAGGTAGAGTAACCATACCTCTACCTACACTAAGTAAAACCCTTTAAGTGATCTTAGTTAGAGTCCACATTAATAATTAATTTTTCGCAGGAACACTTGACTTAACCGACATAGATAACATGAGCTACTGTGGAATCCAGTTTCATGAAAACTATATCGAAGGAAGGTGGACTACTTTCCAAGGTAGTACCATAGCATGATCATTGCATCTAGGTGGATCCAGTAGCTAGTATTCCTATGGGGGCAACAAAGTTCAAGAAAAAAGAGATGTACTTGAGATCCTCTTTATGACATTGTCATTAAAGTCTCCAATCACATAAGTACAATAGTGAACCTACCTTCCCTAAATGGTAAGGGGCAATCCTCACTACTAGTTCACTCGGTGCTAAGATAGAGTCCCTTTTGAAATGTCTTTCTTTAAAAATCTTGACTTAGTTTAGGTCATAGGAGAAAAGCCTTGCATATTCATAATCATTATATCAATAGGAGTTGCATAAGAACACCTTTCATTACAAGTCTAATAGGTGAGATTCGCACTTTACCATTATTACATCATAGTAAGGCACATAGGTACTGAATAACCAACCTTATATCATTACATCTTAAGATTAATGACACAATCACATAATCAAAATATTTCAATAACATCATCATAGGGTTATGATATTTAATCCAATTACAAGACATACTTCAATTGAACTCCATCACCAAGTGCAAGCCATCATAATAAAAATAAAGGTTTAGGGTATCAAGACTTACCCAATCTCCTTCAAAAGCCATCATCATGGTCTTACCATTAACCAACAAATTCCTTCATTAATATTTATAATAACATCAACCAGTATTAATTAACACAATCTAATTCACTACATCAATAAAATTCAATTTTATACTAGTTCATAACCTAAAGTTACAGATTTGGGGTCAATACATCATCATCTCTTCCACAATAATGGGTTAAAAATCAAGAACTACTACAATTAAAAAACAATAATCATAATATAATAATAATAACAAAACTAACAACATACAATACAATTTAGGATATAAAATTAGTTTTTGGAGGAAACACATATAATACCATCTTTTTAAAACCAATTATCAAATAACCTTTTGGGGAAAGAAATCCAAAAGGTGAAGAGGTCATATACGTTGTTTTTTTAAAATATTGATCGAGAAAAGTGCACTTCTTGCTTCCCTAATGACCTTGACCTAGACTTTCAATGGATTTTCTTTTTGGGAGAGCGAAACTTTATAGAAGGAAGAGAAATTTGGATTCTGGAAAATTATGAGGTGTTAAGTTGAGTTTAAGCTTATAGTATTTTTTATAATGACTTCAAAAATTTAATTAACCACCCCCAATAAATAAAGAACCACCTAACTATACTAAATAATTAAATAAACTCATTAAAACTCACCACCGAATTATAGGCCTGACCAACGAGGCCACGACCTATAGTCCGTATGTCAGTCGACACGACTTGGCACTAACCATCTTGAAAGGAAGTCAATAAGTTCAGAGACTTTTCAAATGACGGATTAATTGATGCCTTATTGATGGCAAGCCTAAGTGGACAGTGCCTGCACTGCGCCATTTAACACTTGTGGGTAAAAATGAAAGTGTTATCCTCAAGGACCTTTAGGGTGGTCCTTAAGGAGTCTTAACCAAATGTTTTGACATTAAAACTACTCTAATATGTGTTATACACCTTTTCACCAAATTTTATCAAATTCTGACTCCTAAAACCACGTGAAATTTCTAAGGCACCCTACAACCTTTTTGCACTACACTACGGATGTCATGGACGTTCCTTGATGTTTTTACTCTAAAACATCCTACATGACGTTTACACATTATAATTGACCTTAAAACAATGTTACAAACTTTAAATACTCATGTGATATTCAAGACTACATCATAGATTTTCATAATGTTACATTATCCCCACCTAAGAAACATTCCTCCCTCAATGACACTAAAAATGATTTGAAGGAAAAGATTAGACTCCATGCTAGAAGAACAACCAACAACATACAAAATTAATTAGTTACAACTCAAATCAACATAACATCATGGCATTGAAACCAAGTAACTCAAAATGTCAATTGCAACGCATAAGAGATCAAAACTAAAATATGAGGAACTACCATCTCAAAAACATCATGAAATCAACATAACATATAGGATCATTTACGCCAAAATCTATACAACACATATCAACATGCTCAATCTCATTTCGTATAGGAAATCATACCAAATACACAAATAAGTGCAAAAATGAGCAAAAGGGCATTTTCGTATGAAACTTCATTTTAGCAAAACCTTTACCATAAATATACACATCTTTACATGACAAATAAAATTAAAGTTTATTCTTTATTTACATTATTAATAGGAAACACTAATCTTAATCAACAAAAATTTAACGGGACTTCATGTCGGCCTCGGCCTCCCATGTTGCTCCCTCTATTAGGTGGTTCTTCCATAACACCTTTACATGAGCGACCTCCTTGTTCCTCAACTTCATCACTTGTGTATCAAGGATTTCAACTGTAACATTCTCATAGAAGAGGTTCTCATCCACACCTAGATTCTCATTAAGAAGTATGGACTCGGGATCATCAATGCACTTCTAAAGCATGGAGACATGAAACACCGGATGAACTGAAGCTAGTTCACTAGGTATTCTCAACTCTTATGCAACCTTGACAAAATGAAAAATTAAGTTCCCTTTCTTGCCAAATCTCATCACCCGTTTCATAGGTGAAATTTCCAAGTATACTTTATAACCTTCTTCAAACTCTAACTCTCTTCTCCTATTGTCGGCATAAGACTTTTGCCAGCTAAAGGCTATTTTCGATCGGTTCCTTATAATATGTAATAAGAGTGAAGAATCTCCCACTTCAAGCCATCTAATTAAAGATCTACATCTTGTAACATACAAGGCCTAAAAAGGAACCATAGATATAGTTTAATGGTTACTATGTTATAATGGAACTCAACCGAAGGCAAATATTAATCCTAAATTCCCTTTAAATCAATTACAAAATCTCTAAATATATCCTCAAGGGTTTCAACAGTACACCCCTCTTAACCATCCATTAGTGGATGAAAAATGGTGCTTAACTATACTTTTGTACCCAACCATTTTTTGAAGAACATCCAAAACCTAGATGTCAATAGTGTACCCCTATCCAATATGATGGATAACAGAATACACTGTATACACATAATCTTGTGTACGAAGATATTTGCATAATCTTTCGGTGAGTGAGTGGACTTCATGGGAATTAAATATGCGGACTTTGTCAATCTATCCACTACCACCCATATAAAGTCATCTTGCCTTCTAGTGGTAGGAAAACCCAATACAAAGTCCATATAAGTGTTTTCCCACTTCCAAGTGGGAACATGTATTTGTTGAAGTAAGCCACCCGCTTTAGGTGCTCGACTTTCACTTGTTGACAAATTGGACACCTTGAGAAAAATTCAGTTATGTGCTTTTTTAAAAAATCCCACTGGAACACCTCTCTAAGGTCATGATACATCATTGTATAATCCGGATTAATTGAATAATGGGAACCATGAGCTTCCTCTAGAATTTGGTTCCTCAAATCATCCACATTTGGCAGAGACAACCTTTCTTGGTACCTAAAAACACCATCCCCCAAAAGGATAATGACTCATTGATCTTACTTTGAATAGATTCTTTCGAATTGATTAATGATTGATCATGTTTTTTCTAAGACTTCACCTCAACCATCAATGATGATTCGGAGCTATGATGAACCATAAAAACAACTAGGAGAATCTTCTAATTGAACACCTAACTGAGCAAAGCTTTGAACATCTTTCATTAGGTATTTCTTGGATTCTTCAAGATTAGACACACTAGATATGATCATACGACTTAGAGCATCCGCAACCACATTGGCAATGCCTAGTGTTAAAAAACAGTCATATTGTAAACTTTCAACAATTCCAACAATCTTTTTTTTTAGATATTTAACTCCTTTTGAGTAAACATATATTGCAGACTGTTATGGTCAATATACGCATCAACATGAACACCATAAGAGTAATACCTCCATATTTTCAAGGCAAAATACCACGACCGCTAACTCAAGATCATGAGTTGGATAATTCTTCTCATTAACCTTATGTTGTGTGGAGACATAGATTACTCATTTCCCATGTTGTATAAGGACACACCCTTAACCACTCGGGATCTATCACATTATACAATGAAGCCCATAGTACTCTCTGATAAGTAAACACCGGAGCGGAGGTAAGCCTATTCTTCATGATTTGGAAGCCTCTTTCACATGCCTCCAACCACTCAAATTTCACACTCTTTTGAGTCAAAGTATTCAAGGGAAAAGAAATGTGTCACACCCGAATATTGGAATTTTAATGCAACTGGCTTCTTAACCTCTTAGAGGCTGCAGACATGCATTTTCTTAACTTTCATCACAATCATATAGTTAAATTTGTGGAAAATTTTAAACTTTTAAAACATAGTGAAGTATACATGAATTTCATATGATTACTAAATATAATAATATTAAAATGAGTTCAAACTAAACAACCATTTACAATTAATTAAATAATTCAATGAAGAAATCAAAATATCTTAATAGTTTGCAAAACTGCCTTAATACAGATCTTGGAATAAAACATATGGAATGAAATGCAAGGGACAACATCCACTAGCTATGTCTAAAGTGCTAGTATAGAAAGATAAATGTAGCATCCTTGAACTCAAGAGGACCTACCAATGTTTGGAGAGCGGTAATCCAAAAAGCTTCGATGAGTCTTCAACCTTCACTTTGACCTGCACCTATAAAGATAATAATAGTTTTGGGTTAGTACACACTTGTACTATATATGGTTTTATGCACACATACACATAAGGACTATCCATCATCAAGGAAATCTTTTCCTATAACAACATACCATTTGTGGAAAGTGACATCACTAGACTTTCCTAATTCGTCATTTGTGAATTACACTGTGAATATGACATATTTTCATTCATTCAAAGCAAAAAACTCATTTTATTTATGAACATAAGAGATTAGAATCATGAACATAATTTTAGAACAACTCGAGCGAAATGAAATGATCTCCTTTGATCCTATGTTTTACTTACAAGTGCAATGACTCATTGTGATCCCATACCTACAATTTGGCATGAAATCTTATTAAGCCAATTTTTATTGGTTATGCCTATTATGTGAGTCTTTACATAGTATATAAAATCATTATAATCCAATCTTATTTGTCTATGATGTGCATACTAATAAGTCTTTATAAGCCAACCTTATTTGTCTTTAATTATTTTCATAATAAAAGAAGTCAGTATTGGCTACGCCCATTATTTGCTGAAAACTTCATTCCTACCAAACACTAATGGTTCATATTCTGAAGCTCCTGCTTCATTAGCTCACTTTGAATTCACATTCCTTCTTCTTTGTTTCTTATTTTCATAAAGAAATCTTTAGCATTAAGATCATGTGAGCAAACATAAAATCCAATTTCTGCCCCTCACTGAAAAGGGGAGATTCACCGATCAAAGTGAATCTATAACATGTGAGCTAACATGAAATCCAGCGTCTTCCCCACACCGAAAAAAGGTGGTTCACCGTCTAATGTGAGACAAATTCTAGTGTTCTCTGCACAGTGAAAAGAGATGGTTCACGGCTAAACTAAGCTGAATACTTTTTTTGAGCATTTATCCGAAATATTCATTTGAAATAAACATGAAATCCGGTGTCTTTCCCAAACCAAAAAGAGGTGGAATCATCGACCAAACTGACACTGCATCATACCTAGTTCACATGGGTGGAATCCAATAGATATACTATGTTGGCAACATAGTTTGAAGACTACAGAGATACGGAGAATATGTATCCACCTTTGTGGTAGCCTCATATCATGAGGATTACATCTGCTAGCATAAGATCATTGAAAGTATATTGTTGTTTTGCTCAAATTCTTTTTGTTTACATCTTTTATATTTGACTTAAACATTATGGAATCTTTGTTCTAGTTATGAGGTTTACTTAACTCTTTGGATATCCAGTCATCCCTTTCTTTACGTCGATAAAATGTGAATTTAACCTTACATTATCATCTTGGTGTTAATGAGACTTGTTTCACGATTATTAATACCCTATTATTTGAGTATCTTTAACATAATTGTCTAGGTGTGAGTAAGACTTGTCTCACTTCTTTTAACACCTCATTCTGGTCACTTTTATAATTCTTAAACTTTTAATTATATTATTACTCACCTTGTATTGTCCAATGTCATTTAGTAGCTTTATACCACTCTTTATGAATTTAATAATCTTTGTTGAATATACTTAATTATAATCATAGTTTATTTGAAAAGGATATATTGAGACTTGTCTCAATGACTCACATACCATTGGTTATGAACTCAATGAATTACATTTGTCATGCTTATTTTAGTATAAGTCAAACTTTCACTAAACACTTAAACATTACACCAATGACTAACTTATAAGAACAACTCACATCTTGGTGTGGCCTAGCTATAAATTTAAATTGACATTGTAGATCCATTTACTAGCTTTGATCCTTCATGAATGTTATAACTACTTATTCAATGATGTTATGTTCACAAGTTTGTGTGGATGGGGTATGTTGGGACTTGTCCCATTTATTGCCATACCTATGTTATGAGTTCATTGATGTAGAGATTGGGATTACTCTACATGATTTGGAAGTAATATGATTGGACATAGTTTTGCTAGCCAATTTGTTGGCATAAATCACAATTTCACTACTTACTTGTCATAACATTATCACAAGCCATACCAATTACTTCATAAATAAAATAAAATAATCTATCATGTTGAACATTCAACTATTTGCATTAAAAGAAACATCATAATTAACATTGGCAAATTCTTTAAATTATTTAAAAATAACATTATAAACAAATTCCATTAAATTTTTTGGGAAAAACATTCTTAGCAAATTTATTGACATGAACAAAACTTTACTAAAACTATTTCCATTATGTTATCACTAACAAAATCAATTAATTTCATGAATGTAATATAGTGATTCCTGAACATGAACAAGTCGAAACTTTAACATTTAATAGTAACTAAACTTTATAGTTGATTCATAGTAACATCATATTCTAGAAATACAAGTTAACATCATATCATTCCTGAATTCGTGTAATTAACCCTAAAATCATTCGAATCCAATCTATAGGGATCATTAGTCATTAACAAATCAAGAAACTTAGACATAAAAATCAGTTAGCACCACATACCAGCAACATGTTTGATATTTACACCTACATATTTATTAGAATGGAAAACAAGGATATCTAGGGAGATGGACATTCAACAATGTCATTTGAAATAACCCTAGTTTAAAAATTCATGAGTTTGAAGCGTTTTAAAATCTCTTTGGAGGAATAATACCAGGAGATAAAACTCATACCTTATGTATAATTTAATCTACGAAGATCACCTTTCACTAAAATCTTAAAGAATACATTAAAATAGCCTAAGAATTTTTTTTCTCTTGCATTTTGCTAACTATTTTTCTCGCGCTTGTTTTCTATTTAGTCGTGAGTTTATAGGACTTATGAACCGATATTTTGTAATTAACATAGACTAATTACTTTAATTAATAAATCAATTAGCTAATTTACTATAACGCATCTCCTAGATTGACTAGAACTAGAAGAATACTTTACTTAACTGAAATCTGGAAATTGCTTAGTGGTTTCGGTTTTGACCAATTAAATTAATTAATTAAACTGTAAATTTAATTAATTAGGTAACCTAGGGTAATTACTAAATTACCCCTATGTTGTTAAGACCATAACAGACCCTTTCGACCATCCTAAGTTAGGTACAAGGATGTTTCTTAGTTAGTTATTTGTCTACTGTAAGGATTTCTGTTTGGCCATTTAGATGGATTAGTTAAGTTGTTAATTTAATTAATTAAGTGACCTAGGTTAATTACCCCTAAGTCGTTAGGGCCATAAATAACCCCTTTGGACCATCCTAGGTTACATACTAGGATGTTTCTTCAGTTAGTTACTATGTTAGTGTAACCCGATTAGGTCTTAGGTTCTCAGGTGCACTAGTTAGTTTATTTATGTTAGTCCTAGGTTAGTTACATAGTTTGTTAAGTTAGTAAGAGCCTAGAGTTGATTAGGAAGCTCAGACCCACATGGCTTGACCCCCACATGTGCTACTGCCCATAACTGCTCTAACCACCCTAACTGAATTCCTGCACATGTGCTTATACATGTGCTTGCACATGTGTTCATGCTCATTTATTATTTTCCCAAGGATCCTCACTATATTCTTGGGCACTTCTTACTCTACATGATCATGTGCTATGGTACCTAGGCTTGAAACTTGGATGCCTCGTACCTAATTTGTATCAAGGTTGGCATATTAATCTTAGCTTAGGGTTTTCATTGCAGATACATTTCTTAGACAATATTGAATTTTAATATACACCCTTGTTTATATATATAAATTTTGTAACACCGTTAAGCAAATATTTTCTAATATGTCCAATATTACTCAATATTTGGCATTGGGATTCCTATGCACCTCTAATACGTATTCTTAAAACTTAATAGGCTCTTCACTAGACGAGTACATTCTGTCCAATGTTACATTATCCCCCTTTAGAAACATTCGTCTATGAATGATACTACACATCATTTTGAATTAGAGAGGGTATTTTCAAAAATACATCAACATGCTTTAAACATCATCTTTCTGAATATCTGATTCAAAACTTACTCTGGATGATGCATATTACTCAGAGCTTATTTGAAGCTTCACAACCGAGATTGAGTAACTTCCTACTAAATCTTATTTTACCTTAATGCACATCACACTCATTCAACACATAAACATGCAAATGATACACAAAAAAATTAACATGAATGTAAGCAGGAACTCATATAGTGCAAGTATAAAACATACAGTTATGGACTTAGAACACCAAAACCACCTAATACACTAAGATTTTGAGTCCCTCAAAGAGGTGGTTCCTCCATAACACCTTTGCATGGCAACATCTTTGTTCCTCAACCTTTTAACTTGGCGATCTAAAATTTCAATAGAAACCTCTTCGTAAGAAAGGTTCTCATCGGCTCCTCATTCCTTTGATAACATGTTGTTGGCTTTAAGATTAGAAACTATTTGGCTCGTTGGATTTGAACCGCGCCCTTCCCTTTTATGATCTAACTCATTTGGCAATTGAAGACCTTACTACCTAGTTTGTATAGTCTATGTTAGTACAACATTCATGAAGCCAATCTATACCCAAAATTATATAAAAATCAATCATGGTTAATTCTATTAGATAAGCATGAGTAACTTTATTGAGAATCGTTATTGGGCAATTTCTAAATACTCTTCCTGCCTAACACTGTCTCCCATAAGATTACTAACTAGAAATGATTCATGTATGATCTAAGGAAGTCAAATTTGCTAGCTACTAAACGAGTAACAAAAGACAAGGTGGATCCTTGATGTAACAATGCATACACACAAAAATAAAATACATGAAAGGTACAAGTGACCACATCAGCTAACTTCTCCTACACCTCTCTACCTTTCAAAGCATAGAACCTTAATCTAGAGCCTTAGACCAGCTCGGCCATATCAACATCCTCGTGAAATCTCTTAGTCTGCTAGCCATTGTGCTAGCATGTGGGTTCTCCTATGGAGCACCCTCTTTAGTGGCCTGGGCTGTGATAGCCTATGCGTGAGCAGTGATGGCTTGAGAAATCTGAACGAGTAATGCTCTCACTTCTCCATCTGACAACGCAGCTGGGTTGACATGCACTATTACTCCAGATGCTGGGGCTTGAGGAGAAGCTTGGTTTCCAACTCCCCTACCTGTGTTTCTTCTTCTGTTCATTTTCAACACACATACAAGAAGGAAGTTCGATGCTAGAGTTAAAAAAATTGACAAAGATCTACACGGCACGATAAAGAGTAGAAGAAGGTAAGATTCCTTACATAACTTAGTCTCTAAGTCATGATTCTGGCGCACTTCACAACCATAAGTTATAAACAACGTAACGTGGTTTTGTTAAGATTTAGTTCCTAGGTTATTTAACCTCATACTCTTCTACAAAGTTCTTCGCACCCCAATTCTGGAATCAAAATACAAGTGGCGTCGTTAACCTCTCCTAGGTCACAGACAAGCCTCTTCTTATCTTTCATGACAATCATATAGTTTAATTTGCGGAAAATTTAAAACTTTTAAAACATAGTGAAGTATACATAGACTTCATATGATTACTACATAGAATAATATTCTAATGGGCTCAAATTACACAACCATCTACACTTGATTAAGCAATTCAATGAAGAAATCAATATATCTTAATAGTTTGCCAAATGGACTTAATAAAAATCTTCTAATAAAACATCTGGAACAAAATACTAGTAACAACATTTACTAGATATATCTTAAGTGATGGTCAGGAAAGTTAAATGTAGCATCCTCAAACTCAAGAGGACCTACAAAAGTCTAAAGATCGCTAATCCAAACAGCTTCGATGAGTCTTCAACCTTTACTCTAACCTGCACCTATAAAAAAAATAATAGTATAAGATAAGTAAACACTTGTACTAAGTATGTGTGTATGCACACATACACAGAAGGACTATGCATTATTAATGAAATATCTTGGTATAACTACATAACATTTCGTGAAAGTGACATCACTACACTTTCCTAATTTTTCAATTGGGAATTATAGTGTGAATATGACATATTTTAATGCATTCAAAGCGCACAACTCATTTTATTTATGAACATAATACCTTAGAATCATAAACATAATTTTATAACAATTCAAGCGAAAAAATTTGAATTTTGATCCTCCCTAACCGAGAGCTCCCTTTTCAACACTTAGTTTATTTTTCAATCCTTTTGTTTTTGTTGTTGTGTAATTCAACGATCTCCTTTGATCCCTAGCTTATCTTACAAGTGCAATGATTCATTTTAGTACCATACCTACAATGAATCAAGTAAGTAATCCGTAGGACTAAGGGAATGATTTAACTACAACTAGGAATGAAATCTTATTAAGTTAATCTTTTTTGGTCATGCCTATTATGTGATTCTTTACATAATATAAGAAATCATTATAAGCCAATCTTATTTGTCTATGATCATGTGCATACTATAATAAGTCATTATAAGACAACCTTATTTGTCTTTAATCATTTTCATATTAAAAGAAGTCATTATTGGTTATGCCCATTATTTCTTGAAAACTTCTTTCTTATCAAACACTCATGGTTGATATTCTTATATATCTCTTGCTTCCTTATCTCACTTTGAATATACATTCCTTCTTATTTTTTTCTTAATTTCTTAAAGAAATCTTTAGCATTAAGATCATGTGAGCTTACATGAAATCGAGTGTTTGCCCCACACTGTAAAGGGGAGATTCACATATCAAAGTAAATATAGATCATGTGAGCTAACAGGAAATCCAGTGTTCGCACAAACCGAAAAGGGGTAGTTCTCCGACTAAATTGAAACCAAGTCCATTTAACCGACATAGATCATGTGGGATAAACATCAAATCAGGAGTCTTCCCCGCACTGAAAAAGAGTTGTAATCACAGGCCAAAGTGAAACCGCGTCATACCTAGCCCGCTCAGGTGTAATCCACTGGCTAGTTCCTATGATGGCAACATAGTATAAAGCCTAGCAGAAATAGCGAGACTACTTATCAACCTTGATGGTAGACTCATCTCATGATGCTTAAATGTGTTGGCACAAGATCATTGTTAGTCTATCGCTGCTTTACGAAACTTTTTTTGGTTTACATCTTTTAGAGTTTACTTAAACATCATCGAAGATTTCTCCTAGTTATGAGGTTTACTTAACTCTTTTGATAACATGTAATCCCTTTCTTTAAGTTGATGAAATGTGAATTTAACCTTACACTATCATCTTGGTGTTAATGATACTTGTTTCACCATTATTAACACCCTCTTATGTGAGTATCTTTAACATAATTGTCTAGGTATGAGTGAGACTTGTCTCACTTCTTTTAACACCTCATTCTGGTTACTTTGATAATTCTTAAAATTTTATGGGTAGCTTTATACAACTCTTTGTGAATACTATAAACTTTGTTCAATGTACTTACTTATATTCATAGATTATTTGGAAAGGGTATATTGGGACTTGTCCCGATGGTTGGCATACCCTCTTTTATGAATTCAATGAGTTACATCTGTCATGCTTAATTTTGTATGGCTTAGTCATTGAAAACTTCTATTACATATTTTGGTAATAATGTTTAGTCCAATTTATTGTCATAAGCCAAACTTTGACTAAACAATTGAACTTTTGACCTTTGACTAACTTATAACAACATTCAATTATTGGCTTGGCCAAGCTATGAAGTTGAATTGACATTTTACATTCATTTACTATCTTTGATTCTTTATGAAATTTTTAACTACTTATTCAATTTTAGTATGTTCACAAGTTTGTGTGGATAGGGTATGTTGGGACTTGTCTAATTGATTGACATATTTTATGTCTTCATTATTGTGGAGATTCGTATGACTCTACATGATTTGGAAGTAATATGATTTCACATAGTTTTGCTAGCCAATTTTTTGGCATAAATCACATTTTCACTAGTTACTTGTCATAACATTATCACTAGACATGACAATTACTTCATACATACATTATAATAATCTATTATGTTGAGCAGCAAATATTTTGCATTACAAGAAACCACATAATTTACATTGGCCAATTCTTTTCATTATTTAAAAATAACATTATAAGCCAATTGCATTCAACTTTTTGGGCAAAACATTGTTAGCCAATTTATTGACATGAACCAAATATTACTTAAATATTTCCATTATGTTATCACTAACGAAATCAAATAGTTTGATGAATGTAATATAGTGATTCCTCAACATGAACAAGTGGAAACTTTAACATTTAAATAGTAACTGAACTTCATTGCCAATTCATAGTAACTTCATATTTTCGAAACATAAGTAAACATTATATCATTCCTTAATTCATGAAACTAACCCTCAGATCATTCGAATCCAATCTATAGGCCTCATTTGTCACTAACAAATCAACAAATTTAGTCATAAATATTAGTTATCACCATATATCAACAACATGTTCGATATTTACATCTACATACTAATTAGAGTTGATTACAAGGATAATTAGGAAGATGATTCAACAATGTCACAGGGAGTAATCCTAGTTTCGAATTTCATGAGTTTGAAAAGCCTCTTTGAGGAAGAATTTCAGGAGATAAAACCAATACCTTTTGTAGAATTTCATCTACAAAGATCACATTGCACGATAACAATTAATGATACCTTAAAATCGCCTAAGAAATGTTCTATTTTTTTCTTGGGTTTTGCTCACTATTTTTCTCACGCTTGTTTTCTATTTAGTCGTGAGTTTCTTGGTTTTAAGAACTGATTTTTAGTAATTTAGCTTAGATTAATTAAATCAATTAATAAAACAATTAGCTAATTTACTATAACACCCCCTAGATTGACTAGAATTAGAAGAACACTTGACTTAACCGAAATCTAGAAATTGCTTAGTGGTTTCGGTTATGACCAATTAAATTATTTAATTAAATTTCTAATTTAATTAATTTGGTAACCTATGTTAATTTTAAATTACCTTTAAGTTTTTAGGACCATAACCAACACTTTTGGACCATCGTAGGTTAGATACTATGATGTTTCTTAGTTAGTTACTTGTCTAGTGTAAAAATTTCGATATGCCCATTTAAATGGATTAATTAAATTGGTAAATTAATTAATTAAGTTACCTAGGGTAATTAATAAAGTACCCTAAGTCTTTAGGGTCATAACTAACCCTTTTGTTCCATCCTAGGTTAGGTACTAGGACGTTTCTTGAGTTAGTTACTAGGTTAGTGTCACCCGGTTTGGTCTTAGGTTATCGCATGCACTAGTTAGTTTATTTCAGTTAGTCATAGGTTAGTTATCTAGTTAGGTAATTTAGTTAGAGACTATATTTTTTAGGAAACTCAGACCCATATGGCTTGACCCCCGCATGTGTGCCTTCCCCTTACCTCCCTAACCACCCTAACCGAATTCGTGCACATGTGCTTGCACATGTGTTGATGCTCATTTCTTATTTTTACAAGGATCCTCACTATATCCTTCGGCACTTCTTACTCCACATGATCATTTTAAATGATCATGTGCTATGGTACCTAGGCTTGACACTTGGATGCCTCGTACCTAATTGGTATGAAGGTTGACATATTAAATTGATCTTAGGGTTTTCATAGTAGGTACATTTCTTGGACAAGTTTGGATTTAATATAAACCCTTGTGTATATATACAAATTGGCTTACACCCTTAAGCCAATATTTTTTAATATGCCTAATATTACACAATATTGGGCATTGGGATGCCTATGTACTCCAATACGCATTCTTAAAACATAGTATACTCTTCACCAGACGAGTAGATTTTCTGTAATGTTACAAAATGGAAGCAAAACCATTCACAAACATTCTATAGTCTCCCTCTAGTGCCAAGAAACTTCTAATGTTGGTTGGAGTTAATGGAGTGGGACAATTCTCGACCCCCTCAGTTTTTTTTGTATCTACCTCAACTCCCTCACTAGAGATTATATGACAAAGAAACTCCACTAACCTCAACAAAAACTTACATTTGAGCTATACTTGACAAATAGTTAGTTTTCCTTATGCACTTGTAACACGAATCTCAAATGGTTCATGTGTTCACCCTCATTTTTTGAATATACCATGATGTCTTCAATGAAGACAATGACAAATTAATGTAAATAACTTTGAAAAACCCTATTCATGAGGTCTATAAAAGTCACCGGGGTACTAGTGAGACCAAAGGAAATTACAAGAAGCTCATAATGACGATATATAGTTTGAAATGCCATTTTTGGTATGTCTTCACCTATCACCCTAATTTGGTGATACCCCAATCTAAAGTCAATCTTAGAAAACTAGGTTGCCCCTTAGAGTTGATGAAACAAGTCGTCATCCGAGTGTCAGAATATTTGTTCATAATAGTGACTTTATAAAGTTGGTGTTAATTAATTTACACTCTAAGGGAAAAATCTATCTTCTTCACAAACAATACTGGGGCACCCCATGGAAAAATCGTAACACCTTAAGAATTCAAGACGTGTCATAAATATTGACATAGATTTCATGAGGTCAAAGTAATATTTTTATGTCAACTTTAATGAATTTAAGTCAATTTGGAAAGTTTAAGATCCAAACCGTCCAAGAATATCCATGCCGTCCGGAAGTTGGTTTATGGAGGTACTAGCGTTCCTTATCCTATTTCTCTAACTTTTAGGAGTTGGAAATGAATAAAAATTGGTAAAAAGGTATATAATAGGTGTTTAAATTGTTTCATGGTCAAAACATCAGGGTACGAATCCCCAAGGACAAACCAAGGTCCCTTGAGGAGGACCCTTGCAGGTTGTGATAACATTGCTTGAAGCAGTGTGCATCGACGAGGCAGCCAAAAGCTAGTGTTGGACCAACGGGGAGTTGATGCCACCGTTTTCCCATACTTAACCCAGTTTATGAATCCCAACGGATTCATAGTCTCTAAACTAATCGACATAGTGCAGGACAAGAAGGGGTAAGTCCGTAGACTCACAAATGGCCCATTGGCGGGGTTTTGTCTATGAGGGGGTGATTTTCCTACACACTTTAGTGTTAAGTCATTTAATTAAATAAGTGGTTTTGGGGTAATTTAGGGATTAAAGTGATACTAATTAACTAACTGAAACTCCTATATAAAGTCCCCGACCACAATTAACCTAAATATAACTCACAAAATAAACTCTCTTCCTTATCTCTTCTTTCTCTCTCTACTTGAACTCACCATTGAAGACTAGAATGGATTAGGGTTTAGGGGATGGAAAGGGAAGAATCCACCATCAAATTTTCATCAAACACTAAGGTATGGCATATGATTCACCTTTGAGACTCTTTCATCAAAGGGTTCTTTCGGAATGGATTTCAAAAGTTGAGTTCTCCTATGAGTTTCATCCTATACGAAATTGAAGCTATGGCTTGAGTTATTTATGATATTATAAGGTTATATTGAATATATTAACATTTAATTTAACTTGATTATGGAAATTGTTGATGGTTTGGCCTAAATTTAATAACATGATTCTCAATCCCTAACCCTAGGTTGTTATCTTGACTTATATTGTATTGTGATCATTAAATTGAATTGGTTATTGATTACGTTACTTCTATAAGGAGTTTTTATAAATAAATTAAGATGAATTACAGTCCTATTATTCTAGTTCTTGAGATATGATTTAGGTTATGAAGTATATTATGAAATTAGCCTATGTATCTTGTCTTAAGCTATGATCTAGTGTTGAATTATGTTATAGAGATGCAATTGGCCTTGTAATCTTATTAGTTATCATTGTGTGATGATTTTAATACCCTAATTGGGTTGTGTTTTGGGTTTATGGTAAATGTTTTATGATGAAATAAGAGGAAGACTTGGTATGTCTTAGAATCTCAATCTTTACTTCCAATTGTGATTAATTGTGGTTAAGTCATGATGTTACATTGGAGTATGCCTTATACTAGGATTATAGGGTGGTATGATGTTTAATTGAAATCTATTGACTAATTTGTGAAGTGTATCAATGTGTATGTGACATAAGGATGGTGAAAACTATCAATGTGCCTAGATATGCTATGAAATGCTAATGTGTTAACCTCACTTATAGGAATTGTGATGGGAGGAGTTATAGTCATACAATTCATATTGAGATATTGATGATGATTATTATACAAGGGGTAAACCCTATGTCCTAAACTACGCTATGATTGATAAATAAGGAATTAAAGACATTTCAAAAAAGACTCTAGCTTATCACCAAGTTAACTAGATTGAGGAGTGTCCCTTCGCACATAGGAAAGGTAGTAACACTACATTAGTCTTGATATTGGAGAATATAATGCATGGCGCATAAAAAGTTTCTCAACTATATCTCCTAATTCTTGAACAATCTTGCCCCCATAGGAATACTAGCTAGTGGACCCGCGTAGTTGCTATGTTTCCTGTTTTGGTACAACCTAGGCAAGTAGTTCATCTTCTTTCAGTGTAGTGTTTTATGACACTGGATTCCACACTAGATCATGTGCTCTATGTCGGTTATGGCAAGATATTCCCAAAAGGTAAAATTAATTGAAGGACTTGAACTCTAACTTGTATAATCTAAGAGGTCTAGCTTAATCTAGGTAGAGGTATGGGACTCTACCTGTACATTGCACTTGTTAGCCTTGAGGGGAGTCTTAGGCGTACATTTTTATATATATGTGTATGTTATGAAGATATATGCATGTACATGATAAACTTAGCACATTGTGGACACTATAGTTTGATTAGTTCACTTATGAGTATGCATTGGGTTATAATGTTCACATAACGTGAAATATAAATCTAAATAATATGTTATGTGAAGTTTGACGTTTGTTATGGTTTCTTGTTGATTCGACTTGATTTAGTAAGGTTATGGGGCTTTGCTTGTTCATTGCACTTGTTGACTCGATAAGGATTCATGAGTAATTGTCTTTCTTATTATGATATGGTTGACTCTTATTCATTCTTGTGATGTTTTTCCTTGATGATTGTATGGTTGAAGAGTTTTAAAGGCGACATTGCTGAAGGCTTGGACTCTTCATTTAATCCAAGTAGGGTAGATCATAATTTTTTGAGGGCAATTCAACTATCAGGCTTACGGACATGTTATGAGCTTAAAGACTTTTTAATTTGTTTAGTTTTAAATTGAGTACGATACTTTTGTATGACCTATGTTGCCTTGTTTGATTAATGTAAGGGCTATGCCAATATTGTGATAATAATTTAGATGAGACAATCTTTAAGACAATTTTTCTATCTTATCGTTTTAATGGTATGAGATGAGACAATCTTTAAGACTATTTTTCTATCTTATATATGTGTATGTTCAATAAAAGTAGAAGGCTATGTAACCTTCCTATACAAAGGGTCTATTTATACTCGATACGACTATGCATTATGTGTATGTAGAAGTCTATGTAAATCTCCAAGTAGTTGTAATGAATGTTTTAAATTTTTCCACATTTTTCAACCTATGAGTGTAATGATATGATACTAAGAGGCTATTCTTAGTCCTTGAAAAGGACAACGACGCTGGTTACGTATAAGGGGTATAGTCGAATGTGACAAACTTAATATCAGAGCATGATGTTGAACATGGTTGAGTTATGTCACTCTCTTTTCAACATCTACGAAGGTTTGTATTAATAATTGTTAAGTGGGCCATACTTATGAGTAGGAACCTATACGATACTTAGGAATTGCTCTTTCTTTAAAATCTTATATCATGCCATTAGAATATACTCATGTTGTGCTTTTGCATCTAATCCTATTGTTGTTCTTATATAAACCATAAACGGTTGAAGAAATTCAGCTCGAAGACTTGAAGAGGGAATTGCCAATACGGGAGCTCCGCCCCGTGGTGAGCAAGTTACTCCAAAGAAAATGTTAATGTGGAGCAAGAACCGGTCAATCCTCAACCTTTGATGGATGAGAATATAAGAACCGCTCTTCTTCAAACCGATCTATAATAACTAAAGCACAAGAGGCCACGATTCAATCCCAAGTTATGACGGTTCAAGCAAACTAGGAGGTTCTTCCCCGTCCTCATCAACAAGTCACTAATATGTCTTCCCATCTAAGGGACTTCACTCGAATGAACCCTCTTACATTCTACAAGCCTAAGGTTGATGAACACCCCCAAGAATTCATCGAGGAAGTCTATAAAATACTTTTGTCTTTGGGGTTGTCCACAAGTGAGAAGGCCGAGTTGGGCACTTACAAACTCAAGGATGTGGATCAAGCATGGTATCTGCAATAGAGGGATAATACTCTATTGAGGGGCGGTCCGGTGACTTGGAAGATCTTTAAGACAACTTATCTAGATCGGTTCTTCCCTACGGAGATGAGGGAGGAATAAGCGGTGGAGTTCATCAACATTGCCAAGGAGAAAGAAGTGCCTTTGAGAATGTGTATTGATTACCGCCAACTCAACATGGTCACTATTAAGGATAAGTACCCTCTCCGTCAGACTGACGAGTTTCTTTATTAACTCCAAGGGATGAGTTACTTTTTAAAAATTTCATTGAGATTGGGCATAACCAACTTATGGTGAGAGATGAGGATGTACCAAAGACGGCCTTTCGGACAAGGTATGGGCACTATGAGTTCTTGGAATTAGCTAGATTCATTTGTCATTGTCATTATTGGCGATATCTTTGTATATTCGAAGAATGAGGGTGATCATATAGGTCATTTGAGGGTGGTGTTACAAACCCTTTAAGAACATCAATTTTTTTCCAAATATAGCAAGTGTGAGTTTTGGTTGAGTTCGATGACATTTCTTGGGCACATCATCTCTAGTGAGAGAGTTGAGGTAGACTCATCAAAAACAAAGGCGGTAAAAAATTGGCCTAGACCTTTGACTCCAACAGACATTATGAGTTTCTTGGGTCTAGTGGGTTATTATCAGTGGTTCGTGCAGGGTTTTGCGTTCATTGCATATCCTTTAACTACTTTGACCAAAAAAAAAGAATTTTGAGTGGTTAGAGACATGTGAGAAAATTTTGAAAGATAGGGTCACTTCCGCTCTAGTGTTTACTTTACTAGAGGGTACCAAGGGTTTTCTTGTGTATTCTGATGCATCATAATTGGGTTTGGGGTGTGTGATTATGTAACATGGGAAAGTGATAGCCTATGACTCTAGTTTACTTAAGGTACATGAGTGAAACTATCCGACTTATGTCTTAAATTTGAGGCCGTGATGTTTGCTTTGAAATTTAGAGGCATTACTTGTACGGGGTTCATGTTGATGTCTTTACCGACCATAAAAGTCTCGAATATGTGTTTACCCAAATGGAGTTGAATCTATGACAAAGAAGGTGGTTAGAGTTGTTGAAAGAATATAATATGAATTTATTTTATCACCCCGACAAGGCTAATGTTGTTGTGGATGCCGTAAGATAAGCGAAGATGGTTAGTATATCCCACCCGTTGAAGCCAAGAAGGACCTAGCGAGGTAAGTATATAGGCTGGCAGGTTGGGGGTTAGGTGGGAAAGTTGTCCGGATGAGGGTGCTATATTCCATCATTACTCAGAGTCATCTCTTGTGGTTGAGGTGAAGCCCAAACAACACATTGATCTAGCGTTAATAAAGTTGAAAGAATCGGTTCTCAGAAAGTTGAATTAATCATTCTACTTAGGGCCGATGGTGTGATAAGCTCCTAAGGGATATTGTGTGTTCCCAATGTAGATGGGTTGAGAGATCGGATCCTAAAAGAAGCCCATAGGTCCCACTACTTAATTCATTCAAGTTCGATAAAAATATACCACGACCTAAGGGAGATATATTGGCGGGAAGGTTTAAAAAGTGACATAACTGAGTTTGTCGCTAAGTGTCCGAATATCCAAAAAGAAAAGGCCGAGCACCAAAAGTCAGGTGACTTACTTCAAGATATAAAAATTCCTACTTGGAAGTGGGACGACATCAATATAGACTTTGTAGTAGGTTTACCTCGGACTCAAAACTCGTATGATTCTATATGGGTGGTTGTGGATCGATTAACTAAGTGCGCTCGCTTTATTCCCTTCATGTCTCGGTAAAGGATTATGCATGAATCTTCATAAATGAGATTGTGTGCTGCCATGGTATTCCATTATCCCTCATATCAGATCCGGGTGCACAATTCACATCTAGATTTTGGAGATCATTCCAAAAAGGGTTGGGTACTAGGGAAAGTTGAGTTCCGCTTTTCATCCCTACACGGATGGTTAATGGGAACGTACTATACAAACCCTTAAATATATGCTTAGGGAGTGCATTACTGATTTTAAAGTGAATTGCGATTAACACTTGCCTTTGCTGGAGTTTGCCTAAAATAATAGTTTTCGTTCATCCATTTCCATTGCTCACTATGAATCCTATAATAGTAAGAGGTGTAGGTCTCCTATTGGATGGTTTGAAGTGGGTGAGTCATCGCTTCTTGGTCTTGGGTTGATTTATTAGATTTTGGAAAAAGTTCAAATAATAAGGAACCGGTTGCAAACGGCCTATTGTCGGCAAAAGTCTTATGTAGATCATACGAGAAGGTATTTTGTGGTTGAAGAAGGAGATAAGGTGTATTTGAAAATTTCACCAATGAAAGAGGTGGTTAGATTTTGCAAGAAAGGGAAGTTGACTCCTCGTTATGTGGGTCATTATGAAATCTTGCAAAAGGGTTGGTAAGGTTGCCTGTGAGTTGAAACTTCCTAGTGAATTGGCTTTGGTTCATCCGGTTTTCCATGTTCTATATTGAAGAAGTGTATCGATGATCCCGAGTTCATTCATCCTATTGAGGCTCTTGGTGTCAAGGATACCCTCTCTTATGAGGAAGTTCCAGTTTAAATTCTTAATAGACATGTAAAGAAGTTAAGGAATAAAGAGGTGCTTTCCCTAAAGGTGTTATGAAAGAATCACCTAGTAAAGGGTGCAACATGGGAGGCCGAGGCTGACATGAAGTCCTGTTACCCCAGTCTTTTTGATAATTATGGTAAGTCATTCCTTTTAATAGAATAAATATGACCAGAATTTGATGTTTCTTGATTTTTGGGTGAAGTTTCGCAAAATGTCAATTTTTGAATACTTCACAATAAAGTTACAGTGAAATTGGGGCTTTAAATTTGAAATTTTTCTTTTTGCTTCTTTTGATTTATGTTGTGAATATTTGTATGGTGAGTCTTTATGAAATTATATGTAGCATGTTGTTAAGTTGGACTTTGTGCCAATTGACTCATGTAATATATGTTGAGCTCATATGTGTAAAAATTTACTTTTTTAAAATTTTACTTATTGAAATAAAATGATTTATGTTTATTTGGTATTGTTGTTTGGTTGGGCTTCTAGTTTTGAGTATATTCCTTCCTTCAAAAAATTTTATTGTCATTTGGCTACGAATGTTTTTAAGTGGGGTATAATGTAACACCTTTAAAATTCAAGAATTGTCATTAAAACCTAACATAGGTTTTGTGAGGTCTAAGTACTGTTTTTAAGTCCGTTTAAATATTTTAGGTCATTTATGGAGTTTAAGAACCAAAACGTTCAAGAACGTCCATGACGTCTGTAAGTTGGTTCAACAGGGTACTAGCGTGCTTTAGCCTATTTGACTAATTTTTATGAGTCGGAAATGAATGAATATTTGTAAAAAGGTAGATAATGGGTGTTTGAATAGTTTCATGCTCAAAAATTCTTGTTACGACTCCCCATTGAACAACCAAGGTCCCTATAGGAGGCCCCCTGCATGTTGATGCAACACTGCCTGAAGTAGTGTGCATCAACGAGGCAGTCAACAGCCCGTGTTTGAACCAAAGGGGCGTCGATACCATTGTTCTCCCATAATTAGGCAACTTTATCAAGCGCCTTGCCTTCCTAGTCTCTTAACTCATCGACAGAGTCCAGAACGAGAGAGGGATACGTCTGTAGACTCTTAGACGGGCCCGTCAACGGGGTTCCATCCGTGAGAGGGTGATTTTCCTACACGTTTTGGTGTTAAGTCATTTAATTAATTGAGTGGTTTACGGGTTAGCTAGAGATTAATAGGAGACTAATTAAATAACTTAACATCCCATATAAAGGCCCCAACCCCAGTTAACCTAAATATAACTCACAAAATATAACTCTATTTCTTCTCTCTTCTTTCTCCCTTTACTTCAACTTACTATTAAAGACTAGCAAGGATAAGGGTTTGTGATATGGAAATGGATGAATCGACCATCAAATTGTAATCAAACATTAAGGTATGGGAACTAATTCCCCTTTGAGACACTTTCCTCAAAGGGTTCTTTCAAAATGGATTTCATAAATTGAGTTTTCTTATGGTTTTCATCCAATTACGAAATTGATGTTATGTATTGAGTTGTTGATGATTTCTTTTGGTTATATTGAATATATTAACATGTTATTTAACTTGATTATGGAATTTTTTAATGGTTTGGTTTAAACTAAAGAACATGATCCTAAATCCCTAACCCTAGGTTATGCTCTTGACCTATATTGTATTGTGATCATTCAATTGACCTTGTTAGTGATTAGATTACTTTCCTATGGTGTTATAATTAATAAATTAAAATGAATTAGAGGTCTATTATTCTAGTTCTTTACATGTGATTTAGGTTATGAAGTATATTGTGAAATTAGCCTATGTATCTTGTCTTAAGCTATGATCTACTGTTGAATTGTGTTATAGAGATGCAATTGGCCTTGTAATCTTATTAGTTATCATTGTGTGATGATTTTAATCCCCTAATTGGGTTGTGTTATGGGTTGATGTCAAAAGCTTGATGATGAACTGTGAAGAAGACTTGGTATTCCAATTGTGATTAATTATGGTTAGGTCATTATGTTACATTTGAGTATGCATTATACTAGGATTATAGTGTGGTATGATATTTAATTGAAATGTCTTTACTATAATGTGAGGATGATTAGGTGTACGTGATATAAGGATGGTGAAAATTATCAATTTGCCTTGATATGCTATGAAATGCTAATGTGTTAGCCTCACCTGTATGAAATGTGATGAAAGCACTTTTACTTATACAATTTTTTATGATATATTGATGATGATGATTATAAAAGGGGTAGAGACTATGACCTAATCTAAGCTATGATTAATAAATAAAAACTTAAAGACATTTCAAAAAGGGACTCTAGCTTAGCACCAAGTGAACTAGATTGAAGAGTATCCCTTCCCACATAGGGAAGGTAGGAACACTAAATTACTCTTGAGATTTGAGACTATACTGCATGGCTCATAAAGAAGGTCCCAACTATATCGCCTAGTTCTTGAACAATGCTTCCCCTATAGGAATACTAGCTAGTGGATCCACGTAGTTGCTATGTTTCATGTTATGGTACTACCTTAGAAAGTAGTCCACCTTCTTTAGGTGTAGGGTTTTATTACACCAGATTCCACAGTAGCTCATGTTGTATATGTTGGTTAGGGAAAGATGTTCCCAAAAGATAAAATAAATTGAAGGACTTGAACTCTTGCTTGGATAACATAAGAGGTCTAGCTTAGTCTAGGTAGGGGTTTGGACTCTACCTATACATTTCACTAGTTCTACATGAGGGGAGTTCTAGGAGGATGTTCTTATATATATGTTTAAGTTATGAAGATATATGATACACACATGACAAACATGGCACATTATTGATACTATATGTTTATTAGTTCACTTATCAGTATGCAATGGGTTATAATGTTAACATAAGATGAAATGTACATCTAAATGTTATGTTATGTGAAGTTGGAAATTGGTTATGGTTTCTTATTGAGGATACTTCAAATAGTAAGGTTATGGGTCTTTTCTTGTTCATTGCACTTGTTGAGTTTATAAGGATTCATGATTAGTTGTCTTGATTATATTATGATATGTTGACTCTTATTCATTCTTGTGATGGTTTTCCTTGATAATAGGGTTATAGTAAATGATGGTTTCAAGTATGTTAGAATATGTATTGCTTGTTGAGTTAGAAAGCATGTTTGGTTGGTTAATAAGACTTGCTTGGCTTTGCATTCGGTTCATAAAAGGGTAAAATGGCATGTATTAACTAGCTTGGCTTTGGAATATGTATTTATTTTTATCATGTTTTGCCTGTATATGTGCATAAGGTCTCATAGTTAGTACATGTGCAGTTATAACCCCATTTTCTTCCTTTTTCCCAAACATATTAGGTTCTGGTCGTTGAAGAGTTTGGAAGGCGACATTACTGAAGGCTTGGATTCTTCTTCATCCACGTAGGGTAGGTCCTCAATTTCCAAAGGCAATACCACTTTCTATAGCTTATGGACTTGTTATGATCTTATAGACTTTCATTTCTTTTCTTTTCAATTGAGTACCACATTTTTGTATGACCTATTTGTGGTCTTGTTTGATTGATGTAAGGGTTATTGCCATATTGTGATAATCATTTAGATGGTATGAGATGAGACAATCTTTGAGACTATTTTTCTATGTCATACATCTGTATGTTCAATAAAAATAAAAGGATATGTAACCTTCCTATATGAAGGGTCTATGTATACTCGATACTTTTATGTATTATGTGTATATAGAGGTCTATATAAATCTCCATGTATTTGTAATGAATGTTTTAAATTTTTCCGCATTTTCCAACCTATGAATGTAATGACATGACAGTAAAAGTCTAGTCTTAGTCCTTTAAAAGGATGACGGTGCCGGTTATGAAAAGGGGGTAAACCCGGATGTGACAATAATACTAGGTCTAATGAATCCTTTTCCTAGAAAGTCCTTGAGTGGAGCCTTCAAATCTTTCAATTCGGCTGGAGCAATCCGAAAAGGAGGAATTGGAATGGGGTTGGTATCCGGTAGCAAGTAAATACCAAAATCAATTTCCCGTTGGGGAGAGATTCCAGGAATATCATTAGGAAAGACCTCAAAATTCCCTCACTATGGGACCTAAACCAATAGCATGGTTTTCAAAGTCTAAATATTTGAATTTTACAAGATGTTATAAACAACCATTGGAGATGATCTTACAACCCGTTAGACAATAAATGATACGACCTCTAGGTGTAGAATTACCCCCCCCCCTCTTTACCTAAAGACGGGTTCATCTTGGAAATTGAACTTGACAATTCTTGTTCTATAATCAATGGAAGCAAACAACCGTACAACCAATCCATACCCAAAATGACATCAAAATCAACCATATCACGTTCTTCTAAATGAACATGAATAAAACTAACAGGAAACTTTATAGGACAATTTTAGTATACCCTCTTTGCAACCACCGAATACCCTATCCGGGTAGTCACTATAAAAAGCTCATTTAGGAAATCAGTCTAAATATTAAATGTCCTAGCTACCACGGGAGTAACAAATGAAAATTTAGAACCTGGATCAACTAAATCATTAAATTAATAGAGAACACTTGTAACATATTGGTCACCACATAGGGACAACTCTGGTTTACCCCTTGAGCGAAGTGCATAAAACCAATTCTTTCTTGGAGCATCAACATTAGAACCACTTGCTTGTGAGTGCCACTACTTTTTTCTTGCCCCATTATGTTAGAGCAATCTCTAACCTTATGACCACTCATTCCAAATCCAAACCAATTGTCCATCCTTACAAGGGACTCACCATAATTCTTCTTACCAAAGTTTCCAAAAGTTGGTTTCTTACTTGGTGAACTTGTACCCTTTCCCTCTTGATAATTAGGGTTAGACACCCCATAATCATGAACCTTGGGAAAGAACCTCTTGTTGAATCTAGGCGTGCCTTGAATTTCCAAACTCCCCTTTGAAGAACCTCCATTATAAGACTTGACTCTCTTGGCCTCTCTCTTCTTCCTTCTTAGCCTACATTCTGCCACTTGTAGATCATGAACCATGTGATGAGAAAGATTCCTATTATCATGAAGAAGAGTCAACTGACATTTTTCCACCAAGGCATCAGACATTTCCGTAAGAAAATAACTCATCTCGTATTTTGGATTAGAAACCAAGGATGGAGCATGTTTTTACAATACCTAGTTATCTTCAAGGAGTAGTAAAGTACACTGGTATCTCCTTGATGAAGGTTGATGAATTATTCCACCTTGGCTTCCCTCATTTCTCTATGAAAGAACCTATCAAGGAAAGCCCTATTGAAGATTTTCCAAGTCATCGGACTACCTATTAGCACCCTGTCACATCCGGGGAGCACCACTATAAGAAAAATGGCGTACTTTACCTCTTGGAGGTCTTTTATAAGCCCATATTTATCATTCATTGCATTGTCACAGTTAAATTTAACGAAAAATTTAATAGTTTCTTAGCATATCATATGCTAGAACATCACATTCATTATATATAAAATAAAATAATACATAGGTAATGTTTCTGGTCTCTTTTTGCAAACCTAGACTAAACATCATAAGATTAATTTAGGAACACTGCCCTTATAACGTTATACATAAGAACAATAATTAAAGACTTAAAAGTAAAATATACATGGGACATCCTTGGCCTTACGTATTCCTTCCCTTGAGTTTGTGAATCACATATAAAGATCCTCAATCATAGAGACATCCTTTAAGCATCCATAACCTACACTTTGTTTAAAAAAATAGAGAAGAATTGAGTTATTAAAATAACGCACTAAGTTTAGCAACCTTTCATAAATATGCATTTAAAAAGGGCAATTTACTTGAAAAAAAGCATTATGACTTTATGTGTAAACTTCATAAAACTTTTATACAATAGAATTTATATCATTATCATACTTCATATAAACATATTCAAAGTCCAAATACCATATAAAATATCATAGAGAATTCAAGGCACATTTGAGGTCACTTTACAATGAGCTCGTCATGTTTTACAGTGAGCATTTTTCCCTTAACAGTGCCTAATTCCCATTCATACTATACATCTTTTATTAAACTCCTTAACCTCCCAAGTAACCCTCTAGTAATACTTGGTGCAATGCATCACCTTAAGGTCACAAGGATAACCATTCATACAACTTACATAAGCCAACGCATACCATCATTGAAGTATAATACATCAAAGACACATTTAAGCCAAGACTATAAGAAGATTACAGTAAGCTACACCAATTTGCACATCTATTCACTTCACTTCACATAAAACATTATTTAACCTTACTCACAATCCTAATCGAAGTCAACTACTTCAATGGACATGTGAAGCCCCAGAACCTCACACATACTTAGTAAACCTATAATGAGACCACAAGCCTTAACATTCTATTTCATACATCAACAAGTAAGTGAAGACACCTTTAATCATGTCAGCAATACCTGTATCAAACAGTCATTAAGAACAACATAGAGCATATGAGGACAAGACCACATCACATAAATCCATTAGGACTCATACAATATACTTCACCACAACAGGTAGACAATTACTACAATGGCATGCATAAGGAACGTATACATAGACACATGCATTAGAAATCTTTCCTACGACTTCCCTGAAGATCCACTTGTCCAATGCATAGGTGAAGTCCCATACCTCCACCTGCACTAAGCAACTACACTTAGGTTATCCTAGTTCGGGTCCTTACATTATTTCCTTTGTCAATTTTACTTTGGGGAAATTATAGCCTTGACCGTCAATAAGAACATGGGTTGTACATGGAATTTAGTGTTGTAGAGACTTACATAAATGGAAAGTGTTCTTACATAGCCAAGGTAGAACATCAACACATGCTAGCATACTAGTGAATTCACTTGCTAGACCGTAGGTGTCACGCACAGTTATGGAACTTGGAGGCATATATATAAAACCCTCTTTATGCCAAATGTGCCATTATGGTTATTCACTATTGAAACGTCACCCTATGACATTTGGTCTGTGAGGCGAACCACCTCATGATACTTATGGTTACCTACATTGCTTCGATGGGAAGGGACACCCCTCACTTCAAGTTAACTCGTTTTTAAGCTAAGTTCTTTTTTATATAAAAAGACTTCACTAACTTGATTTTATAAAATTAGTCTTAGGAGAGTCATCCCCTCATATGCCTAGCTCGTAGGTCATAGATGAAAGTTCATCAACCCAAATCATGTGAGAAACGCTTTCATATGGACATAGAATATGTAAGCACCTATCTAGTTGTAGGGTACACATGGGTTTCAAGGCCCTTCTATTGACTAGATCTTCATACATGTGTGTATAGTTATATGTGAGCGAACCTTTCACATTACAAATAAGTTTCACACATCGTTATCAATGCATAAGTCTAAAGGGTAACTATATGAGCAATCCTTTTGATATCAACATTTTAAAACACTATGCATATTCATACTTCATCAAATCATATAATTAACATCATAGAATATATATATTCATTACATGTTCATACATTTTTTTCATGTACATAGAAACCAAACCTAGAAAATATCCTATAAAGGTACACATGTACAATGCATAGACAAGGTCCCATAAAATTGTCCATACTAGTTTACCCATCAGGTTATCCTAGTTAATGGAATACATAACATAATTCACATAAATATATCTTACATGCAAAGTAATAGACATATAGTGAATATGAGAACAACCTTTAATTTGACACTATGACACTTTACCACATTGTAAGCATGCATAATGTGTGAGTGTGTGTTTAAATATTGTTAACACGATAACATAACGTCTATTAATCAACACATTGAGGCATCCACCTTCTTTGGACCACAATGCACAACAATGCATAGACCACACAGTACAATTTAGCATAGGAGGCAAGCTAACATCATAATACACTTTAAGACTCCCAAATAATACCTTGACGCAGACACCTTCTTACCACAATGCACAACAAATCATAGACCACACAACACCATTTATCATAGGAGGTAAGACAATCTTCATATTACATTCAAGACTCCTAACATTAGTTATTTACACATTCACATAGGGTTACATGGATAGGGGTAACACTTCATTTATGGAAGCACCTACACATGATCCTAACATAAGTTTACACATGCTTAGACAATAACCATACAACCTAGATCACAACTAGAATAGGAAAGTAGGCATAAACTTCTCATAGTGTGATCATCATAACCACACACTCATATATTCATCAATTTGCCTTCAAGTCCATAGTGAAAACATCTATAATGACAATAAAGTAAACACCGCCACCATAGGTTGACCATACCATACAATGTCACACAAGGCTTCATCAACAATACCATAGTGAAGTAGAGAAGTAGAGAAGTAGAAGAGTGGAGTAATTCTTACCAATCCATTAGCCTTTGGTTGTAATTGACCATTACTACGCGGTCATCAATAATTCAAGTATAAGGAATTATATAAAGTACAATAATTATATACAATGTAATACATAAGCTACTACAAGACAAAGCTACAAACTAGTACAACACATCACAAACATACAAGAAAGTAGAAGGACATAAATCTTTAACCAAATTCACTAGCATTGATTATCAATAACAAGATATCAACAATAAAGATGTAGGGAAGTAGTTAAAGAGATCATTACTCAAACGAAATCATGCTTCATCTACCCTAGCATTGAGATCACATCTTATACATCAAATTATAAATCAATAGGCTAGAAGACCTAGATCAATTCATACCAAGCCTTCATTACTTTTGTCATAATAGATTCCTACACAAATTTAAACAATGAAATTAACCGAAGGAATTAGGTACAATGATTTTTGCATAATCGAAATCCTACCACAATTGTCATAAAGTCGAGATTATAATGAGAATGCTATATCAGGCGTCCGTCGATGAGAGAAGAACATAGGATAATCAAACCTTGATCCACATGGATCACTTATCTATAATTCATCAATATCATAGAATTAAGTCAGTAGATATAACTATCCCTACACAATCGAATCTCACATACATTCATGATAGTGACAAGGTTAATGTGAACACATAGAGACATAGGCTAGACTTATTCAAATCTTCATATATTGATTTAAATAGATCATCAATTAATAATTCACCATAAATATACATAATAAACGTTATGCATAAAAATTCAATGTAATAGAATCACAAATCCACCAATAACACGTCGCAATCACAATGCCCATCCATAGGCTAAATCGTGTTTGGGAAGGGATATGGGTTAACAATGTAATTGGATTGAAAATCACGTTAAAAACAATACATTATCATCAATTCATCATGGTTCATCCTTTGTAAACGTTTTGAGAAATAACCCATGGCTATATTGAAGAAGAAGAAGTTTGATCATGAAATCTTTTGAAATCGTTGAGATTAACTCTCTAGATGGAAGAATTACTAGAGATGAAGGATCACCATACTTTAATGTGTAATAAAACTTATTAAACATGATGAAGAATCCATGGAGTCCATGATCCAAGATGTACTTGCCCTTCACCTTCAATGGAGGTTTCTAGAGAGAATTGGTTTTGTTGGGAAAGTCTAATTTGTTTAGAATGGATTAATAATGGATTAATCATGCTTTTTATCACTTAAATACACCCAAAAATAATCAAATAAACCATGTACGATCAGGTTGAGACGTGGGGTGTATTTACCATTCAACCCTTAAATGAAATAGTGTGCAAGCAGTTGTTGAAGCCTACATCTACGACCAACCATCAATGCCATGTTGTCCCAGTGACAAACCGTCTGTGGCTTTGTTATTTGGGTATTGGGATGTTATTGGAATATCATTTCCCGTGTACGAGTGTTGATTGATGAATCCCTATCTACGGGGCGTCAATCCACAAACAGTGTCATTTTGTTCAGTCGATTGGCAGTGTCTTGACAGTCTTTTGGTCTTTCTTTGAGGGTTTCTTGCAAGACCCTTGGGGAGTCGTACCCTAGTGTTTCCAAAGTAAATATGAAAATAAACAATTCAAGTACCTTCCACATAAGTTTAACCCAAAAAAATTACACGCAACATACAAACATGCTAGGCACCATCAATACACACACACACACACACATGTCTTAAGGGCTAACATTTGAAAGTCTTGGATGTTCTTGGACGTTTGACCTCTAAAATACATGAAACTCAAAATACTTCTTAAAAACAAAATTTTATCATATAATGACTTCACAAGATCATAACGCACACATAAGCACATAAAAACACACAAGGCCCCTTAAGTGACTTGTCGTTGAATGTCTTGGTCGTCCATTGATGTTTGACATCCATATGACATCAAATCACCCAAGCATACCTTAATACACTTTATTAACTTGTTAACAAGCTTATATGCTCAGGTAAGTGTCTAGAATCCCTAACTCATTGTGGGGTCTTACAATATCACCCACTTGGAAAAGTTAGTCCTTGAATGACACTTTAAGCACAACAAGGACTTCAATGAATCAAAGAGAATCTTACACCATTGAAGTTACACTGATATTTGATATATGACCAAAGAAAAATATCGTCTTCAATGTGCAGATTGTGATATATTACTCATTACGTAACAAAACAAATCAAAACTTAATGGTTTTTCAATGTGCATATTGTGATATTCCACTATATGCACTACTATTATTACAGAAAGAACAAAAAAAGTTAGTGTAACCCTATGAGTGAGGTTAGAATATACAACAACATACACAATGTAATCACACAAGTGGAGTAAGTGGAGGGTAGAGTTAATATGCACCAGAAAACAATGAGGAAAACAACATTACCTTTCTTAAGACAATGAACTGGTAGGGGACGAGAAGGAAAAGTATCTTTACCAAGAAACCTGAACAATAACGACGGATGAGAATTCTAGGCAGAATCTCAAACTCGAACAAAGCTTGGTAAAAATGATCTACGAAACGAATTACAAAAAGTGATACTCTTGTCGACCAATCTCTTGCTTTGAATGCATATATATATATATATATATATATATATATATATATATAATATGTAAAGTAGTTTCTATAGCTGCCCTAAAGGTTTTTGCTCAAATAAATCCCAACTTTTTTCTAACTCCCAACAATGAAAACCGAAGTTTATATAGGAAGGCTAAAATACGAGCTACAATCCCAAAAATCAACTAATGAAGCTAAAATACAATTCAAACACCAAAAAATCATATAAAAACACAAGAATATCAAAACCCTAAAGAAAAAATTTAGACTTTCTGAATAAAATTTCTTCCCTAATAAAACATACTCCAACAAAATATGTTTGAAATGATGTTATTTAGTGAAAAACTTTAG
This sequence comes from Solanum lycopersicum, assembly GCF_036512215.1. Lineage (NCBI taxonomy): Eukaryota > Viridiplantae > Streptophyta > Magnoliopsida > Solanales > Solanaceae > Solanum > Solanum lycopersicum. The sequence goes on from NC_090808.1 coordinate 35,750,455, forward strand.
AGTAAAGTGTCAGAGAGAGACTAATTAGCTTTAGTTCATTATCTTGCCAACAACCCAAAAGTATGCATTCCATCTAAACAAAAAACAAAAAAAAATCAAATACTACAGCTAACAAGAAGACCCGGTGGAGTACGAACGCATGACGTAATAGATATAATAAAAGAGAATCCTACTTACTCTTCAAGAAATCGCTATTAGAGAAAACGACTTAAGCTATTAGTATGACTTCAACCCTTTAAATCTTAAGCTCAGTTCTTGGTCGACTTCTGCTCTTTAGCCTGTGTTTCTTACAATCTAAATCGGAATAGAGAAATTGTTCTTCAGCTCTCTTCACGTTGGTTCATCACAAATCGAAAAAGTGAAAAGAGGAAAGTCAAGTGAAAGAGGAAAGCATCAAAAATTTAAATTTATTATGATTTATTAATTTATTTTCAACAAAAATTGTTGGGAGAGTTTAAAATAATTGGATGGAGAGTGAATAGTTAAATGTTATAGTGAAAACTTTTGATGCAACACTTATAAGGTGTTGTTTTTTCTATTATAAAAATAGGACATTTTTTAAAAGTGTGGTCATATATGTAAATAGGTGTTGTCAATTATATATTTTTGTAACACTTATGATGTGTAGCTTATACCATTAAAAAGTACACTTTTAAAGTGTTGCAAAAATTATTGTAGCTAAAAGTTAAAGTTTCTGCTTTTCCTTGTTCTTATTCTGATTTTTGGTACTGTTGCTTGTCCATGTTTAAGATATTTCTTGCTATACTAGGTAGATTTTGAAATCTTTTATATATCTACCTGTTTACTTAGTTAATAGCTATGTTTGTGATACACTCAGCTAATTGATTAGCTTCCCTAAATGTATGCACTATCTATATTTTAATTGTCGCCATAATCATATGAATCTTCTCTATCTTTATAATTAAACTCCAAGGTACCCTCCACTCTCATTGAATCATGTTCTTGAGAATTAGCGAGTAAGTCTCTAAAATAACTTTTTTGATCCCACACCTCTTGTAGTATCTTAATGCTTTTAGAATTTCTGTGATTTCATCTTCCATATATGTCGTGTTCCCTATGCTTTGTGTTTTTGCATATACTAGATCTCCTTGGCTACCTTTAACACAAAATCCATAAGAGCTCTTTATTGGGTTGCCTTTGCTAGCGCCATCCGTATTACACTTTACCCAACATTCCCCTAGTGTAGTCCACGTTAATATGTGATAGTAAAGATTTGGTTTATACTACTGTAGTAAATAAAACATCTCCACCCAATGGTAAGGATTAGCTCGTAACCATTGATATTTGGCTCTTATAAAGTGAAAAGAGCGCTCCTTGGCAAAGAGGGAGGGGATTCAAGGATAAAATCTCAACCAAATCAACATGCGAGAATAACCATGACACAATTGACACATCATTCATTTGTCATGTTGCAGTGAATGCTTCCTCAACTTGTGCTCCCCTAACTTTCTAGATATCTCTTTAGTTGGATCTGGAGGAGTCTCAATCTTTTCATATATCTATAATCCATTACTCATGTGGTTGAGTGGATTAGTTGATTGGGAATTTGCTCTAGAAAATGCATGAGCAAGTCACTTTCTATGACTATCAGCAAACTCTTTGCTCAATGTCTGTGTCATTGCCGATACTAAATCGATTACATCTCTCAGAGCAATTGCCAATGGTTAAAGCAGAGACTCAAATTGTTGTTGTGCAACAATTGTGTGTTCAGCAATGACTTTCTGAAATATTGAATTTACTTTCTCAAACATTGCCTTGAATGACATCTCGAAGGACGGGATCACTAAGACTTCTAGAGTATATTCCTGTGTTTCTTGTAGAGTTTGCTTGCCAGAAGTTTGGAATTGTTCTTGGATTTGTCTAGCTATAGTAGCTTCACGTATGGAATTTAATGATTTCTCTAGTTGGTTCACTACCTTGTAACAACTATATTTTGCACCATAACATTAAGACAATTTGATTATCCTGGGAATATCTAGTAAGAATGCTTCATCTATCTGAATCGATCCGATCTCACTCTTGCTCTTTGTCAATTCCTCTACTCTACCAGTACTTCAAGGTTTTGCATTTTTAGCATCACAATTTGTTTGATAGGATGTGTTGTTAGCTTTCAAAAATAGGTTGTTGATACCGTGGATTTAATATTTAGTATTTTGAGTTCTATTCTCAATCCTTGCCCTTCTGTAGGAGTAGTAGTAAAAGATGGTTCAGCCACATTTAAGTTCAAGCAAAAACTTGTAAATGCAAGGAATATTTCCAACCATGACTTGTAGTAAGAACCACAGACCTCTCTTGAACTTGTTGTGTATTCTGCATATGATGCTAATGGTGGTAGCAGGGTATCTATGGTCTAGATTCGCTTTTCTACAATAGGTACATAGATGACTCCTATCTGATTGTTTGTGTTAAATTGGCTTATTGTGGATGACCATAATGAAAAAGGATGTGAGATGCTAAAAGGAGAGCCTTTGTCTAAGGCTATTGGCACATTGTCTGGGAAAAGAGGAAGGACAAAATTTTCTATAATGAATGCGACAAAGACTAGGATGGTAATTGCATATAGCAAGATACATCTATTGGGATCATTTTTTAACATTAAGATTGCTAGAAATTCACTTTATAGTCTCATTATGCGGTTTCCTGCGTGTCAGGTTTATTCCATGATTAGAGTTGTTATTGCAAGGTCGAGATGCTTTAAATTTTCTTCTTTGATATATAGGATGTTTAAGTATCAAAGTATGAGTTCGTTTACAAATATAGGAGAATCCTCAGACTTTGACTAATTTATGTCTTTTTCAACAAATGAATACTTTATGTATGGACTTATTATATGTATACAAGGAGATGAACATATACTTTCAGTTTCTATTCGTTTCATGGTTATAGCTTTGTGTTATTTTATATATGTTTGTGTTATATGATTATTTGTACTTCTTATGTGATTTGCTAGACTATAATATCATTATTTTAATAAGATAAGTTAGTTGGGTTACCAGTGCACATTTTTTGTTATATGTCACTTAAGCTTTAAGTTCATATTAACTCTACCCTCCACTTACTCCACTTGTGTTATTATGTTGTGTATGTTGTTTAATCCCCATACCCAAGTTAAGTTTCCTCTTTGAACTTTCCTCAACCATATTTCGATAAAGATTTTCTATGAACCAAAGATATGATGAACTAAAGCAAAGAGAGGTGAGGACAGTTGAAGAATCGACTCACTTTTCCAATACACTCTAAAAGAGTTAAAGTGGTTGAAGAACTGACCTGAAAAGTAGAAGTCATCGAAGAACTGTAGTTCAAGTCTTCTTCTCCAATAACGATTTCTTGAAGAGTAAGTATGGTTCTCTTTTCCGATACCTATTTCATCAAGTTTTAGTACTAAAACAGTCATCTTGTTAATTGAAGTGATTGCTTTTTTTCTGTTTAGAAGGAATTGAATACTTTTGGATTATTGGCAAGATGATAAACTTAAACTAATTAGTCTCTATCACACTTTTCTCTCAAGTTTCTCATTGTAGAGCAAGATTTCAGAAAAAAATTGTTGGGATGGGGTTTATAGGTAAGAATTTCTATTTTAAAAGTCTAAATTTAACTTATTATATATTTGTGTATCCATTGTATCCTTACTTATTGAATTATTCTATTCAGCTCCTTCTTTCTTGTTGGTTGATCCTGCATATAAAAATCAATGAAATTATTAGAAGTAGGGAGAGTAGAATTATTAGATATACTTGTGTGATGAATCTGTTGCTGCTGCAATATTTCGTTATGACATTTTGGTCTTTCCATTCTATGTTGAACTAAATCTTTCAAGGAGACTTGCTTTGAACTATATATAATATTCCTAATGGTATTAATAATAAAGGTCTATTATATTGATAATGATGGTCTGTCCATGCTATGTTCCTTCTAGGCACACGATAAAAACATTGTTGTTAACATGTCATTTTGCCTAGCACTTTTTTGAATATTGGTTGACATTGGGTACTTGACAATCCTTGTTGTCCAACTTTATTGTCCACTGTATGCCATCAATAGAGTGTAGTGAAGTATAATTCTAAAGGCAATAAAATGCTTTTTATATGGTCGTGTTCTGTTTGATCAATCATTCAAATTCCCCCTTAAATCATCACAACCGGTCTTTTTTGTTGTGCTGCATCTTCCTACTTTACTGACAAGTTTGGAACTCCGTTTTGGCTGCCATTCATTATTGGAATGTATATATTCCCAGTTAGCATTGCAAATGATTTGGTGCTAAAACTATTTTTTTGCAGCTGATTTATGTTTCAGGTTATGAAATTTTTCCTCATTTTGCAGTGGTGGGAATTCAGCAATAGACTTCTCAATAATATCTATCGTAGTACCTCTTGGTTTTGATCTTTTCTAGATTTCCATTGTTGTACTATTTTCTGAGGCAATTTTTTCTTGTTTTGGAACCTCTCCTTCTCCTCTAATGTTGCATTAGTTTTGATAGTTTTCTACTACAATCATTTCCAAACTCTGGAACCCAATCAAACCATGCCTGTTAGTCAAAAGCACTTCCAGTAGGATCTTGAACTTTGACTATTTGTGGAAGAGGGACTGTGACATCCATCTCCATAATTAAGAACCCTAGCATATGAGATTCTCTCCTATTTGTTTGTACATTCATATGTATACACTGGAATGCCTAAGGTACTGCTTATTTAGCTAAGCGAGTCCATACCCCCAACAATTGAGTGGAAGGTTTGGCAACATGGCCCACAGTGGTACAACATTTAGTATCGCATCGAAAAATTGAAGTTGGGTTCCCACACACACACAATTAATGGCTTAGCTTGTTGAGAATATATGTGGCCGTGATAATCAGACTTCATTAATGCCTTCTTTGCTGCTAAATCGAACTAAGATGTAGTCATCACTATGATAATAAATTTTTGGTTTAGCTATGTAGTTCCATTGAGTAGCTATATATTCTTCAATTTCCACTTATAATTCTATTTTGAATGTGCTGGAAAATGCCGGTAATTGAATTTGAACTTTCGCCAGAAGTAAACTCGATCTATTGTAGTGAATGATGAAGTGCTTTTGTACTATTGTCATATACGTTTGAATGACACATTTGTTTTTGTACTATTTTCATAAAGATCATTAAGCAATCACTTTCGATGTTTTGATGGTATAAGACATGTTTCTTGAAGTTTATTTGAAATATATAACTTTGATTTAATTATTAGTTAATTAAGTGCTTTAGGACACTAGAGTGTGTGTTTGTGTATATATATATATATATATATATAACAATCTAAAAGTGTAATGTTAAAGTTACACTTTATCGGTGTTTCTTGGATGAGATATAAAGTTACAGTTTATAAGTGTTGCTCAAGATGAAATATAAAGTTACACTTTCTATGTGTTGCTCTAGAGAAGTAACACTTTATAAAATTTTCACTAGATGAGACATAAAATTAAACTTTCCAAAAGCGTTTAATATTGAGAATGTTGGATGTATTACACACTCGTGGAATTGCGTAATAAGACTTTTAACTAGCTTAGTGAATGTTAAGTGTTGCTCTAGATGAGATATAAGTTACACCTATTTAAGTGTTGCTCTATAAGACCTATAAAAGGCAACAATTTGTAAGTGTTGCTGTAGATGAATGATAAAAGGCAACACTTTGTAAGTGTGACCAATAACACTGCAAAGGCAACACTTTAAGTGTAGTCTAATAAAAAATAGGTTTCAATAATGCATCGCAACAAAATGTGCCCTTATAGCCAAGTTTACGCTTGTCTAGGCCACCACTTAAAAAATATTGCCAAAAGTCAAAAAGTGTAGCCTTTTATCAAAGGCCATCCTTTTTGCTAGTTTAGGCTACACTTTAATGGTGTTGCCGTAGGCCTAAAATTTTTTAGTGAATAAGAAATCATTTCACATAAATTTCGAATTCCATACTAACACTAGCTTTCGTAAATATGCATCATTTAAGGAAAGTCTTACAATTTATAAGCACACACAAGAACAATAGCTAGACATGCCTTCACTTTCAAAAGTGAGCATACAATCATTCTTTCGAAATCATAAAACTCACATAGTATTTAAAAGATTTGTCATTTTCATTTTAAGGAGACTCAAATTTCTCATTATAAGGCAAAACCTTATATATATCAAAAGTGACTTCAAACATATTTCTTACCTTATCTCATGAAGTTAAATACACAACTAGCATATCAAGATGCACAATAAACATGACAAAAACCATGAACTTAATCAAAAATTCCTTTCAACTACTTTAGAATCGTTAAAATACTTTTAAGATAGTGATAATCAAGACACACCAAACATATGAAGGCCATGCATTTCATACTTTATGCAAAGCTCCTATCATGAAAAAGATTACTAAAAAATATTAGATTAAAGTTCAATTAAGAATAAGAGGATAAGATGGAAAAATCTACAACCTAAGTACTCACATCACAACCCCCCATTTAGGGTAAACCCAACTAAGAGCAACTTAGCCCAACCTTCAAGAGGATCGTAGCTTTTCAACTAACAAAGAAGTTACAATAACATACCATAAGGGCTTCAAAGTCATTCTAAACTTTATCACCAAGGAAAATTATCCCCCAATTAACAAGTTAGGAATACTTTTCAACCACACAAGATTTATGCAATACAATAGACACAAAGGTCATACAACATTAGGGGGAAACAACAAGGAGACTTACTCATAAGGATTCTTTCTTTTCTTTAAACATTTACTATAAGGTAACTTCTAGGTTAATAAAACCTACATCATCACCCTACTAAGACAAACATACTACCTTTACACCTAGGATTAAGTCTATTTAAAGGACTCCAATCCATACAAATCAATCATGAAGCTTCACACATATAAACAAAGGCTACTTTAGGTTACCATCATGCAAAACCATAAATTTTCATACCATTCAAAAAGAAAATCAGTTTAACCATAATAACTTCTATCATGCTTTAACTATATCATGACACACAATTCTAAACAAAACATGCCATTTCACATAATTCTCATGTATAGCCAGAAAGGACATCCTATCCACATTACCTATCATTTGTAATTTTTCACATACATAGCCATAATTGGCTTCACATTATCAAAGCATGTCAAATTCCCCTTCATACATACAAATGAAACCATAAAACCAAGTTAAGCATCAAAACTCACCTTTTATTCCTCAAGCATAGATAAACCATCTCATCCAAGTAATCATATATAATAAACTACTGAAGAAAATAACAAAGAGAGAGATCATATAGATCTAAGTTCTATAGCACGACATGAGAATGATGAAGAAGGTAAACTCTTCGTCTTATATCCTCTCGCTCATAGATGTGTCGCGATTCACACAGATGATAGAGACTCTACTAGACGTGTAAATATGAGACTTTTAGAAAAACCACTTTCATAAACCTCATGCTCTGATACCACGTTTGTCACATCCGAGGAGAACCTCCTAGAGTAACATGACGTACTTGACCTCTCGTAAGTCTTATACAAGCCCATAGTTATCATTGATTGCATTGTCATAGGTAAATTTAGTGGGAAATTTAAAAAATTCTTCGCATATCATATGCTAGAACATAACTTTCATTATAAATAAAATATGATAATACATGGTGAAAGACTCTATTCTCTCTTTGTCATCCTTGACTCAACATCATCAGAGTACTTTAAGGACATGACCCTTATAACATTATACATAAGAACAATAATAAAAGACTTTACAATAAACTAGACAAAGGACATCCTTGGACTTAAGGATTCCATTCCTTGCTATACGGAATCACATATCAGGCTTCTCAATCATAGAGATATCCTTTAAGCATCCATAGCCTACACTTTGAGTAAAAAGTAGAGAATAATAGAGTTAGTACAAGAATGCATTAAGTATAACAACCATACAAAAACATGCATTTAAAAGGGGCATTTCACTTGAAATTATGCATTATGCCTTTTTAAAAAACTTCATAAAACCTTGATAGAATAGCATTTATATCATTCACATACTTCATATTGACATATTCAACGTTCAAACATCATATAAAATCAAATATAGTATTTAAGCCACATTTGTGGTCACTTTAAAATGAGCTCCTCATGCTTTAGCGTGAGAATTTTCCCCTTCACAGTCTGTTTTGCAATGAACATCTTTTATTTAACTCTTTAACCTCCAAAGAACCTCCCAAGTAACCCTGTAGCATCACTTGGTACAATGCATCATTGTAACATCACAAGATAAACTATACATATAACTTAAATAATCAAACACATACCATCATAGAAGTATAATACATCAAAGACACATTTAAGCCAAGACCATAAAAACATTCGTTAAGCTACATCAATTTGCACATCTATTCACTTGACTTCACAAAAAACATTATTAAACCTTACTCACAATCCCATTATAAGTCCACTAGTGCAATAGACATGTGAAGCCCTATAACCTCAGACATACTTAGTAAACCTATAATGAGACCATTAGCCTTAACACTCTATTTCATACATAAACAAGTAAGTGAAGACACCTTTATTTATGTCAACAAGACCTTCATCATATGGTCATTAAGTCTAACTTAGCGCATGTGGGGACAAGACCACATCACATAGATACATTGGGACTCATACCATGCACTTCATCACAACAAGTAGAAAATTACTACAGAGTCATGCATAAGGACCATATACATAGAGACATGCATTAATATACCTTCCTAGAACATCCTTCAAGGGACACTTGTGCAATGAATAGGTGAAGTCCCATACCCTCACCTACACTAAGCAACTACCCTTAGGTTATCCTAGCTAGGGTCCTTATTTTACTTCCATTTTCAATTTTACGTTAGGAAAACTATAGCCTTAACCCACACTAAGACCATGGGTGATACATGGAATTTGGTGTTATAGAGCCTTACACCAATGGAATGTGTTCTTCCCTACCCAAGGTAGAACATTAACACATCCTTGCATACTGGTGCATTCACTTGCTAGATACTATGTGTCAAGCATAGTGATAGAACTTGCAGGTGTGTATGTGGAAAACCTCTTTATGCCAAATGGGGCATTATGGTTGTTCATTATCAAAACATCACTCTATTCCCTTTGGGATATGAGGCTAAACACTGCATAAGACTAATGGTGACCTACGTTCATCCAATGGGAAGGGACACCCCTTACTTCAAGTTCACTTGGTGCTAAGCTAAGTTCCCTTTTTATTATAAAGCCTTCATTAACTTTACTTTATAAAATTGGGATTAGGAAATTCATCCCCTCATATTCTTCGGTCATCAACCCAAATCATGTGACAAACCCTTTCATATGGACATAGCATATGTAAGCACCTACCTAGTTATAGGGTAAACATGAGCACCCCTTTAAAGGCCCCTTTATTGACTTAAACTTCATATATGCGTATTTATACTAATGTGTGAGCAAACCTTTCATATAACACATTAATGTCACACAGTCATATATGAATGCATAAGTCTATAGTTGTAACTATATGAACAATCCTTTCATATCAAAACTTTAAGGCACTATGCATATTAATACTTCCTCAAATCATATACTTAAAATCATAGCATATAAATCATATTCATAACATGTTCATACATTCATTTTCATGTATATAGAAACCAAACCTAGAAACTATCCTATCAAGGTACACATCTGCAATGCATAGAAAAGGTCCCATACCATTGTCCATACTAGTACACATATCAAGTCATCCTAGTTAATGGAATACATAACATACTTCACATACCTTTATCTTACATGCATAGTAGTATACATTTAGTGGATATGAGAACTACCTTTAATAAGACACTATGACTCTTTATTACATTGTAAACATGCATAATGTGTGAGTCTGGGTGTACATTGGTCAAAATGATCACGTAATGTCTATCTACCAAAACCTTGATGCAGACACCCTCTTAAGGACACAATTCACAACCAAACATAAACCACACAACATGATTTAGCATAGAAGGCAAGCTAAATACATATTACACTTTAAGACCCCTAACATTAACTATTCATACATTCACAAAGGGGTACATGGGTAGGGATCATCAATCCTTAAAACTTCATTAAATTCAGCACAGACACATGATCCTAATATAGATAAAAAGATGCTTGTACAATAACCATAAAACCTAGATCACAACTAGATTAGGAAAGTATGCATAAGCTTCTTTTAGTGTGATCATCATATCCACACACACATATATTCATCAGTTTGCCTTTAAGGCAATAGTCAACACATATATAATGAAAATAAAGTAAACACTTCCACAATAAGTGGACCATACCACACAATGCCATAAAAGGCTTAATCAACAATAGTATGGAGAAGTAGAGAAGTAGAAGAGTAAAGCAATTCTTACCAATTTGTCAGCCTTTGATCATCTTTCACCATTACTACACTTCCATAAATAATTCAAGCATAGGGTAGTAGCTAAAATAAAATAATAATATATGATATCATGCATAAGCTACTACAAGTCCAAGCTACAAAGCACTATGACACATCACCAACATACTAGAAAGTAGAAGGACATAGATCTTTAACAAAAATCACTTGCATTGACTATCAATATAAATTTATCAACAAAATACATGTAGGGAAGTAGCTAAAGATATCATTACTCAAACGAAATCATGTTTCATCTACCCTAGAATTGAGATCACATCATATACATTACATTATCAATCTATAGGCTAGAAGAACCTAGATCAATCAATATAGAGCATTCTTTATTTTTGGTTATACATGATCAATACTGTAAATTAAACAATGATATTAACCTATGGAATTATCTACAATGATCTTTGCATAATTGAAATCCTACCACAATTGTCATAAAGCTGACATTACAACGAGCATGCTATTTTAAGAATCCATGAAAGATAGAAGACCAAAGTCTAATCAAATCTTCATCCACATGTATCAGTTGAAATTCATCACTAACATTCATGTAAGGCTGTAGATATATCCCTACACAATAGAATCCCACATTCATGCATAATAGGGGCAAGGTTACAGCGAAGACATAGAGACATAGGCTAGACTTATTCAAATCTTTCAATATTGATCCACATGAACCATTCATGCAAAACTCACCAGAAATATACATAATATACATTAGAGATAAGTAATTCAACATAAAAGAATAACAAATCCACCGATAATAAGCCACGATCATAATGCCCAATCATAAGCTAAATCGAGTTCGGGAAAGGAAATAAGTTCACAACAAAATTATATTGAAAATCACATTTAAAAAAATAAATTATACTAAATTCATTATTATTAAGCCTTTGAAAATGTGTTGAGAAAGAACCAATGGCTTGATTGAAGAAGAAGAAGTTTGATCATGAAATCTCTTTTGAAAACTTTAAGATTAACTCTCTAGATCAAAGGATAAATAGAGATAGGGGATCACCATACCTTAATGTGTATGAAAACCTCTAAACCTTTATTAGGAATACATGGTAATTAACGCTCAAATATGTTCGTAAGCTTCACCTTCAGTGGAGGTTTCTAGACAAAATCGGTTGTTGAGGGAAAGTCTAATTTGTGTAGAACGGATTATGAATGAGTTGATCATATTTTGGATCACTTAAATACACCAAAAAATAATCAAATAAACCAATTATCATAGGTGTAGGACCTGGGGTAAATTTACCGTTCACTCCGTAAATTAAATAGTGCACAAGCTGTAGCTGAAGCCTACATCGATGGCCATCCATCTTTGCCACTTTGGCCCATCAATGGACCTTCTCTGGATTTCATCGTTTGGGTATTAGGATGTTATTTGGATTACCCTTTCCCCAGGATAACTGTTGATCTATACCTCCCCAACAACAGGGAATCGTATTGTTCAGTCAATTGACACTGCAAAGGTGGTAACTCGACAACCTTTGTGTCCTTCTTTGAGGGCTTCTTACGGGACCCGTGGGGAGTTTTACCCAGGCATTTCCAACTTAAATATGAACATTTAAAATTCAATGACCTTCCACAAAAGTTTCACCCATAGATATTTCAAGAAACACGTTGAAACATGCTAGGCACCATCAAGATACACATATGTCTCAAGGGCTAACTTTCGAAGGTCTGGGACGTTCTTAGACGTTTGACCTCTAAATTTCATGAAACTCATCATATTGACAAAAAACATAATTTTAAATCATATAAGGACCTCAAAATATAATGACACACACATAAACACAAAAAAACACATAAGGCCCTTAGGTGTCTAGTCGTCAAATGTCTTAGTAGTTCCTTGACGTTTGACTCCCAAATGACATCAAATCACCCAATAGTACTTTAAAACACATTGTTAACATATTAACAAACTTATAGGCACGAGTGAGTCTCTCGAAACCCTAACTCATTTTGGGGGTCTTACAGACCCTATTATCTCTCCATTGGGTGTACCAAGTTTGGGTAACATCTTTTAGTTGATAGGCCACCAAATTGGCCTTCTCAATCGGAGTCACACCCATAGAAAGTATGATCCTATAGACCTCACTAATGAATTGTTGAGGGTCTTCATCCATTTTTCTTATGAAGAACATAGGTGGATTCATCCGAGTAATGTCTCTTATACGGGAAGCCATAGTGCTAGCATGTGGAGGCATACGGGGGTAAAACCTCCCTATTAACTTGGGACATCATAGATTATACTTGAGAAGTGACAGAATTTGCTTGAGAGGTCATGGCTTGCGATAAATTGAGAAAAAATGCCCTTATGTCTCAATTGGTCATCGGTGGCAGAACAATTGGAACTTAATCACCCATAGAAACTTGTTCAGGTGGAGGGACTTGATTGTCTTGCAGAGGAGCTTGGTTTTCATGAGACCCCGCATTAGCAATCCTTCCTTGTCCCTTCCTGTCGCTGCTCTTCGAGTATTCATACCTATAAACAGAATAAAAGGCTTAGGTGAAAGAATACAAAATAAGACTCTAGAGGCACAACATAGGAGTACAAGAAGGTGAGAGTTTCCTACGGGTCACATATTCTCTCATTAATAAGTGTGGCACGCTTTAGAATAATGAATAATAATCTACATAGACGTGTTTTAATGAGACATCAATCCCAAATATATTCAATGCCATGTTCTGATACCAAGTTTGTCACAATCGACAAGTACCTACTAGACGTAACTGGTGTCATCGTCCTCGGAGAGGACTAAATCTAGCCTCTTGTAATTCATCATTACATTTCATAGGTTAACAAGTGTAGAAAATTAAAAGTACATAAAAGGGTCTAAAATAGCCTCGAAGTATTGAAAATGGTACAAAATTACCCTCCATCAACCTATTGGCTCAAAAATTCCCTTCTCCTCTACCTATTAGCTCCAAAATACCCTTTTCATCCACCTTTGGGTTCAGAACTGACCACTTATTTAACTATTTTAAAATTAAACTATTTAAATATTTTTAAAAAAACATGGCTCTCAACTATTGGTTATAATTAAATTTATTAAAATAATTTACAAACCAACCCACTACCAACTCATTATTAATTAAACCCCACCGAATTAATAAACCAATTATAATATCAAAATTGTCATAAACACTACTAAAACATGACGGAATTATAGATTCCTGAAAATTACATCAAAAATTATTCGACTCTGAATCAAAGCCCCAATTAAATTTAGGTTGAGCCCCTTATTAAGGAGGACACATTCAATAGGATTCTATTTCATGCTTGAAATCAAAATCTATGATTAAAGATAAAGAAGTAGTACATCCGAATTAATAAATGCACTTTTTGTAAATATAATTTTATAAATATTTATGGTTTGTTTTAAAACATTAATATATTATTTTTAAAAAAAATTATTTATGAAGCAACATCACATAATTGAGACGAACGAATAATTAAAATGAACATAGTCAGACTTTTAAGTTTACTGTTAATTTTTATTTAGACACTTGAATATATGATAATTTACTTCTCTAGGTATTTTCGCCTCAAATTTTCAAAAACTCTTATTGGAAGTAGCTTTCTTGTTGTTTCATTAGTAATGTGACAAGTTTATTATTTTTGTGGTATTTAATTAGAAATGGGTGGGTAGTGGATTAATTTATAAATTATATTAATAAGTAAAATTATAACAAATAGTTGGGCGTAACGTATTTAATAAAATATTTAAATAGTTTAAATTTAAAACCGTAAAATAAGTGGTCAATTTTTAACCCAAAGGTGGATGACAAGGGTATTTTGGAGACAATAGGTTGGTGGGGAGGGTATTTTGGAGCCAATAGGTGGATGGAGGGTAATTTTGTACAATTCTCAATACTTCGAGGGTAGTTTAGGACGTTTTCGGTTGAAACTATTCGTCTACATCTACAATATGAGGTTTAGATAGAGCTTTCGCATACACATGATATATGTAGGTACTCTACATACGATTCTACTTTTATTTTAATATACAATATACATAATATAGAGTCTAATAAAGATGTCTTATATTAGACCATCTAAGTCAGAATAGAACAATTAGGGCACAACCTCTACGCAAATGTATAAATTACACTTAGGGCTTAAAAAATGTCTTGAACAATAAGAGTTAAACAAATGTCTTTAGACAGTAGAGAGTCATATAGTTTGAATCAGAAAAAGTATCATCCTCGGATTTTGGGGACATGCCCACACTTGGAGAAATGACCCAAGACCTCCTTGCTAATTGGTCACGAACCCTTCAATGAACGGAACCTAAAATGTTTGGGGAAAAGGGGGTAAATATGGGTTACTACATCACTTGTACTATGTATGAAAACACATGCACACACAATATACAAATCATGAAAAAAGGGACATTTATTCAAATCCTTGTCGAGTTACTTTCAAAAGCCTTATGAAGAATCAAGGACACATATATGACAATGACCATTTATTCAATAATATAGCATATTGAATACAATACCAACATCATCAAGTATAACCAAGTAAACATGTTTAATAATATTAGAACCATAGAAAAACAACTCCAACATCATCTTATATCAACAAATAATGTATAAGAGTCTATGTCATAAACACACATGCAAGATACTTACTCATACCAACTATAAAATCTAAAAGTGCAATGACCAGCTTAAGCCACATAACCTTACTCAAGAAAGCAAACGATATGAAGGATTGTATGCAATACCTAACATCACATAATATATCAACAATATTCATCATCATGTTTAGCAATATAAAGCAATAGCAGGTTCAAACATGAAATCAATATCATATAGGATCATCAACATGTAAATACAACAAATATATAACATTTACTTTATAAAGCATAAGAACATAAGAACATTCTTCTAAGACTTTCCTCAAGGCTAACTAGTGCAATGTATAGGTAGAGTCCCATAACCCTACCTAGACTAAGTGAAACTCCTAAAGTCATCTTAATTAGAGTCCATATTATTACTTCATTTTACTTTTGGTAACACTTGCCTTCAGCAACTTAGACCACATTAGCTAATGTGGAATCCGGTGTCATGAAACCTTACACCGAAGGAAGGTGGACTACTTGCCAACGTAGTACCAAATCATGAACATAGCATCTAGGTGGATCCACTAGGCAGTATTCCTATGGGGGCAACATAGTTCAAGAACAAAGAGATGTACTTCGGACCCTCTTTATTCCTTTGTAATTGTAGTCTCTAATATATTCTGTACACTAGTGAACCTACCTCCCTTACTTGGGAAGGGGAACTCCTCACTACTAGTTCTCTCAGTGCTAAGCTAGAGTCCCTTTTAAAATGACTTTCTTTAAAAATCATAACTTAGTTTAGATCATAGGAGAATAGATCCTTGTATACTCATTGTCATTAGATCAATAGGAATTGTATGAGAGCACCATTCATTAAAACCCTCATGGGTGAGATTAGCATTTTACCATCATTACATCATAGTAAGGCACATAGGTACTTCATAACGAACCATATATCATCACATAGGCATAATCTCACAATCACATAATAAAAACATTTAATAACCTCATCATACAACACAAACATAATCCAATTACAAGACATACTTCAATTGAACTTTATCACAAAGCATAAGCCATGATAATTGAAGTAAAGCTTTAGGGTATCAAGACTTACCCAATATCCTTCAAAATCCATAATCATGGTCTTACCATCAACAATAAAATTCCATCAATAATATGTGTAATAACATCAATCAATAGTAATTAACACAATATCTAGGTCACTACATCAGTTCAATTCAATTTCATACTTGTTCATAACCTACGGTAAGGGATTTGTGGTCAATTTATCACGTCTTCCACAATACTAGATTAAAAACAAGAACTACTAAAATTTAAAATAATAATCATAATATAATCATAATAACCAAAAGAAAGTATAAATAATAAAATTTAGGAGAATAAATTTGTATCAGGAGGAAACCAATATGAAATTATCTTTTTGAAAACAAATTGGAAAAACCCTTTGTGGAAAGGAATGCCAATGGTGAATAGTTCTCATACCTTGTTATTTGTTAAATATTGATGGACAAAAGTGCTCTTCATGCTACCCTAATGACCTTGACCTATCCCTTCAATAAATTTCTTCTTTGGGAGAGAAAAAATAGGGGAAGAGCAGTTTGGGTTTACGAAAATGTGAGTTGTTAAGTTAGTTTTAGGCTTAGGGTAGTTTATATAATGACTTAGCTAACTTAATTAACCACCGCCTAATCCCTAATTAACATAATAACTAGACTAATTAATTAAATTAACTCATCAAAACTCACTAGCGAATTACAGGACAGATCTACGAGACCATGATCTACACCCCGTAGGTCATACGACGGGCCTTGGGACCAACCATCCTGGAGGTCCATCTATAAGTTCAGAGATCTTTCCATTTTTACATTTTCCAAAAATTTGTAAGTGTTCAGTGATGGAGGCATCAACGCCTCGTCGTCTCACCTGTGCCTAGTGAATGGCAAGTGTAGGTGGACTTTGCTTGCACTTCCCCATTTGACAGCTTAGGGTAAAAATAAAAGGTTTCTCCTCAAGGACCCTTGGGGAGGTCTTTGGTGAGTCGTACCTGGACATTTTGACTTTTAAACTACTTTTATATGAGTTAGACACCTTTCACTTTAAATTTTGACTCCTTAAACCTCGTGAAATAGGCTAAGGCACCATAGCACCTTTTTGAAATAACCTTCAAACGTCATAAACTTTCCCTGATATTTTGACTCTAAACATCCTAATTGACTTTTATACATTATAATTGACCTTAAAACAGCGTATAAACATTAAATACGTATGTCAGTCTCTAGACTAGGTCTTGAAATTTTGGAGTGTTACATCATCATAGCTCCAAATCCTCTTTTGTGGTTGATGTGAAGTCTAAGCAACACATTGACCGTATTTTATAGAATTAAAAGTAGTCGTACTTGGGAAATCCATTGAGAATATCTCCCAATGGTTATATGGGTAGTACGGTTCCAAAGAAGGTTGTGTCTTCCAAATGTGGATGATTTAAGAGGAAAAACTCTAAAAGAGGATCATGGTTCACGTTATTCCTTTCATTCGGAAGCCACCATGTTGTACCATGACATACAAGACTCTATTAGTTGAAAAACACCAAGAGAAATATAATTGATTTTGTGGCTAAATGTCTTAACTGTATACAAGACAAGGTCGAACATCAACGGACCAGTGATTTTCCTAAGATATAGATAGTCCCACTTGGGAATGGGAGGAGGTCAATATTGACTTCGTTGCGGGTTTGCCTCGTACTTGAAGGTAAATTGTTACTATTTGGAATCATTGTTAATAGCATGACTGAATCAACCCATTTGTCTATTATTTCATATTGGGGTTCTCAATTTAGTTCTCACTTTTAGAAAGCATTCCAAGTAGGGCTTGGTACTAATATTAAGCTTAGTAACGGCTTTGAAACTCTAATGGATGGTCAAGCAAAACACATCATTAAAACCTTAGATGACATGTTGAGGATGTCTCCTATTGATTTTATGGGTAGTTGGGATTACCATGTACCATTAATAGATTTTGCCTACGACAACAGTTATCACTCAAGTGTTTTCTAGGGATCTATTTGATGAATTATATGGGAGAAGGTGTAGGTATCCTGTGTGATGGTTTGAAATATGTGAATTTGTCAATATCTGTCCTGAATTAGTTTATAAGGCCTTTGAAAAGTCCCACTTATTAGAAATAGATTGAATACAGACCGAAATCGGAAATATTCCTATTGGATAATAGAAAGAGGGATCTACAGTTTGAGGTTGGTGATTGGGTTTACTTTGAAATCTCACCTATGAAGGGTGTGATGAGTTTAGGCAAAAAACAGAGGCTTAGTCCCCTGTATGTGGACCCATATGAAATATAAAACGTGTTAGAAATGTTTCTTATGAGTTGAACATGCTAGGGAGATTGCTCCGGTTCACCCTGTTTTTTATGTCTCCATGCTTAAGAAGTGCGTTGGTTATTTGGTATCTATCCTTACTTTAAAGTGTTTATGAAATTATTAGAAACGTTCCAACAAAGACTTCACCGGCAAGTGAAGAGGATGAGGAATGAAGAAGTATCCACATTTAAGGTCATATGGGGGAATCATTTAGTAGAGGGTGCTACATGGGAGGCCGAACCCCATATAAAGTACCGTTATTCTCATTTTTTTCCTTTTACTCCTATTCAAACTTGAAGTCAGTAATTTCTCTTGAGCTTGTAGTTAATTGAGAGTTTTTTGTATTGTAAGAGTTATTTCCCTAATTTTCTTTATTTGGTGCATGTCCATGTGAGAAAACATGTATTGCATAATTTGAGTTTCTCATGATTTATATGTCCTCACGTTTAATTGGTTAGTATGATGATTGCATATTTGACTTATGAGGTGAATTGATGAACAAACTTTGTTGTGTTTGATAAAGTGGCATGCTAACTCCATATTGTAGTATTGAACTTGTCGGTGATTCCACAAGGTAATTACTCCTATGAACATGATATGATGTATTTAATTCATAATTAGTTGGTAGATGTAGTTCCTACTTCCTTATGTTGCATTGACATGTCTTTATTGGTGTTGAACTTTCCTTCTTTGAGTAGGTCGATATGGTTAATGGTACATTTTGATATTTTTACACATTTTAATGTTTTATGCATATTTGATTGTTAGCCTAAAGTTTGTTACATTGTTGGTAATTAGGTTGTCATTTTGGTACGAATGTCCCAAAGGGTGAGATAATGTAAAACCCCAAAAACCTAACGACTTAAGTTATAGCATAACATGCAATCTAGTATCCAAATAAAGTTAAAACGAAAGATTAAGGTCCTAAAATAATGTCCTTAACATAGTACTAGAGTTAAATGAGTAATGTCTTGACCCAAGGGAGGGTCCAGACACTTTGACATCGTTCATTTCATACATGTATGAAAAGTAGTGTGGGATGAAACTTTTTCACACAAAATAGTAATACTTCAAAATATTTGTTTTAAAAAAAACATAATGAAAGGCTAAATTCTTAATGTCGCCATCTTAGACACACAAATATTTCTAGACACGGCCCATACTTCAACGTATAGAAAATAGCTTTCTAGTACAATATTTCCAACAACCAAATCTAAACATTATGATGTCTTCGAATCTAGTGAGGACATATAAACTCTTTCTTTAATGAAATGCTAATCCAAGCTTCACCTCGATACTCCTCTCAAATGCATCCTAGTCCTTTAAAGATAAATAAAATATATGGAATAAGTACATTACATGTACTAAGTAAGGTGTAACGCATAAAATCATGATAGAATGACATTTGTGGTAAACACACTCTTTTGAGTAAAAAATTTCATATCATAAGTATAAGAATCACATATAACACCAACACCACATATATTACACAAGATCACTTCAAAACACATAAGCATGAGACCCTCCTACAAAAGGTTATTTTATGTCTCACTTGAGTGAATTATGAAGCGACCGCCCATATAATCCCTCATGACACAACCAAGAGATCCATTACATTAATTAAACTCCCTAACTAGAATCAGCCTAAGACTCACATAAATAAAACATGAAGAGACCGCCCATACACCTTTATCAAGCCTACCTATTCAATGCTCATAGCTACTCTAGATAAGTACCTTTTAATTAACATACCTTTAATTAAGACATTATATCCATTAGACCATTTAAGATACATTAACCAATTAAGGGATTACACATAATGGTTTTTGGGACTGACACACTAACACATTCACTCACTAGGTGGCGCTCTAGTCTAGGCCATATAAATTTCCATAGTGTAACATTATCCCTCCTTAAGAACATTCGTCCTCGAATGACACCCTAAACCCTACATAGGAAAATGAAAGAGACTCAAAACTCGAATACCAATAGTAACAATATCATAATGAGTCACTCCTAGTATAAACATAGAAATTTAATGCACAATTGATCACATATAAGAGATCATTATTTCACATCACAAAGGGAGGAACTACCTTCTCCAATTACATATGAAGTCAATACGAACACAACAGAGTTGACATGAAAATAATTTTCAAACGACATCAAGCATGTTCAATAAACTGTCATGAAGACAATATTGAACACTACATACAACTGCAGGTTAACCATGAGGCATAGGTCATGAAAACTCAATTTAAGTATAAATTTCTTCTAGGATATGCACGTACATGAAATTCATGTAATGGTTATCAACACATATGATACTCAATTTATAATAATTTAAGATGAAATACTAACCACAATTTTGGCTAGGATTAAAAGGAAAGAGATAAGGATAGTGGAACTTCATGTTGGCCTCGGCCTCCCAAGTTGCACCCTCAATTAGGTGGTTTCTACATAACACTTTTATGGAGGTAACCTCTTTTTTTTCTATCACTTGACTTGACGATCTAAGATCTCAACCGCAACGTTTTCATAAGAAAGGTTCTCAATTACCAATAAACCTTTTAATGGGAGAATTGACACTAGGTCATGTATAGATTTCGTGAGCATAGAAACATGAAATACAGGGTGAATCGGGGCAATGCATTTAGTACTCAACTCATAAGCAACTTTCCTGAACCGCTTCAATATCTCATGTGGGCCCACATACTGGGAACTAAGTTTTCACTTGTTACCAAGCCACACCCCTTTCTTGGGTGTAACCTTCAAGTAGACGCAATAACCTACTTAAAACTCATGGTCTCTCCTTCTATTGTCGGTATAAGATTTTTGCCGACTATAGGCTATTTTGTACCTATACCTTATCATTTGAACTTTTCCATGGCCTCGTAGACTATCTCGGGTTCACAAAGTTCAAATTCACTAGCCTCAAACCACCCAACCGTAGACCTACACCTCATACCATAGAGTGTTTCAGATGGTGTCATCGAGATACTAGAATGGCAGCTATTGTTGTAAGATAATTCTATCTAGGGTAGGTGGTCATCCCAATTACCCTTAAAATCAATGCCTCACACTCTCAACATTATCTACTAGGGTTTTGATGTTGCGTTCTGCTTGGACATATACTTGGGGTTGAAAAGTGGTACTCAATTTCACTTGAGTACCTAGCTTCCTTTGGAAAGAACTCCAAAAGTGAGAAGTCAATTGGGCACCTCTATCCGAAATTATAAAAAAAGAAATCCATTAAAACTCACAATCTAACTAAAAGACAATCTAGCACATTATCCTACTAACATTATTCTGCCAAATAAGTAGCTTTGACGGGAATAAATTTGGTTGATTTTGTCAACCTATCGATAATAACCCTTTATGGAATCATTTTGTCTATGTGCACGAAGCAAACCCCCTACGAAATCCATGTTGACATCTTCCCTCTTCCAAGTAGGAATATCTATATCTTGAGTTAACCCTCCCTTCCTTTGATGTTCGGCCTTGACTTGTTGATAATTCAGACATTTGGCTACACATTCCGCTATATCATTCTTCAAATCATTCCACCAGTATACCTCTTGCAGATCACGAGACATTTTTGTAGCACCCGGATTAATCGAATATTGGAAACCATGAGACTCATCAAAAATTTGTCTTCTTAGGTCATCCACATCCTGCACACACAGCCTACCTTGAAACCTATGTAGCCTATCCCCCCCCCCTCGAGAGAATGTTTCATGAACTTACTAAGAACAAATTCCTTCAATGCAATCATTAGAGGATCAAGGTATTGCTTCAATTTGACCTCCACCACTTAAGATAATTTGAAATTATTATATACCATGGAGACTTGTCTTGGAGAATCTTCTAATTGAACACCCGAACGAGCCAACATATGTACGTCCTTCGCTAAATCTTTCTTACCATCGGGATCATGGGCTACACTACCCATTTACATTCGACTAAGAGAATCTACAACAACATTGGTTTTTCTGGGGTGGTAAACGACACTCTAATCATATTCCTTTAAGTGTTTTAACAATCTTCTTTGGCGCCAATTCTATTGTTTTTTATTGAACACATATTTGAGACTATTGTGATCAGTGAACACATCAACTAGTACCCCATTGAGTTAGTGTCTCCAAATCTTCAAATCAAACACCACAACCTCTAGTTCAAGGTCATCAGTTGGGTAGTCATTCTCATGCATATTAAGCATTCCACCATGTTGCATGAGAACACAACTAAAACCTACTCGAGAATCGTCACACTACACAACACACCCTTTGGTACCCTACGGTAAGGTCAAAATTGGAGAAGAGGTAAGATTGTCTTTCAACAATTAGAATCTCTTTTCACATGATTTTGATCATTATAACTCTGAATTCTTTGGGGTTAGGTATGTTAATAAAGATGCGATCGATGAAAGATCCTCAACGAACAACCTATTATATCTGGATAAACCCATAAAGCTTTGGATGTTGGTAGGACCCAAAGGTCTAGGCCAACTTTTGACTGCATCTATCTTTCTCGGGTCGACCTCTACACCTTCACTAGAGACTATGTGACCATGAAAAGCAAACAACCTCAATAAAAATTTACATTAACTAAATTTTACAAAGATTTGATTGTCCTTAAGGACTTGTAAAACTATGCTCAAGTGGTTCATATGATCATTCTCACTCTTCTATTACACCAAGATGACGTCAATGAATAAAATTACAAATAAATCAAGATAACTTCTAAAAACTCGATTAATGAGGTCCATGAAATCCACCGGGGTATTTGCAAGACCAAAAGACATCACTAAAAATTCAAAATTACCATATCAAGTGTGGAAAGATGTCTTTGGTATATCGACACCCCTCACCCTAAGTTGGTGATAACCTGACCTCAAGTCATTTTTTGTAAAGTATCTCTCTCCTTGGAGTTGATCAAAGAAATCGTCAATCCTAAGGAGTGGATACTTATTATTTATAGTGACTTTGCTTAATTATCGGTAGTCACTAAACATTCAAATAGAACCATCTTTCTTTTTGACAATAACACCAGAGCACCCCGTGGAGATACGCTTGGTTGAATGAAACCTTATCTAGCAAATCCTTGAGTTGAACCTTTAGTTCCTTCAACTCAGTCGGTGCCATTTGGTTAGGATGGAATGAGATGGTTTTGTATCCGGAAATAAGTCAATACCAAAATCTATTTACCATTCGGGATGAAATCTTGGTAAGACATAGGGAAAGACTTCCGGAAAATCCTTCAATATGGGGATTTACTCTAATGGAGAAGCCTCGAACTCAAGATTCTTGACTCTAGCAATATATAATAAAACCCCCTAAGCAATCATCTTACAAGCTTTAAGAAATGAAATGATTTGACTCTTTGGAGCTAAGTTTTCCCCCTTCCATTCAAAACAGGTTCTTAGGAAATTGAAACTTTACTACAAAGTTCTACAATCGATGGAAGAAAAACTAGCATGTAGCCAATCCATACCCAAAAAAACATCAAATTCCAAAATGTAAAATTCAAACAAATCAACCAATGTAACTCTATTAGGTAGTGAAATTGTACAACTCCTATAAACTCTTCTAGCGACTACCAAATCAGCTACTGGGTAGAAACCGAAAAAGGTTCATTTAAGAGATTGGGGAGCATATCAAATTTCTCCACAAAAGAAGTTACAAAAGATAAAGTGGCACCAGAATCTAGTGATGTATAGACATTTATGGAAAATACATGGAAAGTATTGGTGAAAACATCGGCAGAATCGTCTTGATCACCGCTAGATTTGAGAGCATAGAAGCGATTCTTCTTAGGAGCATTAGGATTGGCAACAGTTGCTTGATTTTGAGAATTTTCTTTCCCTTGATACTTTATCATAGGGAAGTCCCTCTTCATATGTCCACTCATACCACAACAATATCAATTTCCCATACCAACTAGACACTTGCCCTAATGTTTTCTACCACACTTCGCACAAATAGGTTTCTCAAAATAATAACTACCACCTATTACCTCTTGAGACTTGGGGGTATCCACCTTACCTTTGTTAACCCTTAGATTTTTAGGATTACCTTGGTTGGAAAAGCTCTTCTTGAACATTGGCATATATTGCACTTCAAACATAACCTTGAAAGAATTTCCATCTTCGGCCTTTGTGCTCTTAAATTCCCTATCAACTTGCTTAAGCTTTTTCTCCTCCATTCATTCGACATGAACAATGAGACAGGATATGTCCATGTTAGGAATCAAAATAGACGACCTACATTCATTAACCACAATGCTGGATATCCCCATAGAAAATTATTCATCTTAGCCCCAGAATCCGCCACTATTGTAGGAGCATGTTTTGGTAGTTGAGTGAACTTGAGGATATACTCCTTCACACTGATACCCCATTGACGAAGATTGATGAATTCTCTCATTTTCCTCTCCCTTAATTCCAAGGGGAGAACCTATCAAGGAAGTTCATCTTGAGGAAAGCCTAATTAACTGAACCTTCTCTAATCGGTCTCTCATCCATCCATTGTTCATATAAAATTTGAGTCACATATTTGAGTTTATAGGTGTATAGTTCCACCATTTCTTGAGAATACACCGCCATAGCATCTAGCGCATTGAACAATTCATCAATGAACCCTTGCGGGTCATCCTCCACTTTTGAGCCAAACAAGGTAGTCAAATTCATCCTCGTGAAATTCCTAGCCCTAGAAGCGGTAGCGCCAGAATGGAGGTTTACTTTTACCCTAGTATCCCTAGCAACTTGAGTGGCTAACACTTTGGTCAAGCTATGAATAGTCGCACTAATCTCAATATCATACATAGACTCTTCTTCAATAGGAACATGAGGGTTTTGAGGATCTTGAGAGCGGACCACCTCATTCACATTCTCCTCATCGGAACTTGGAGCATTGTTCCTTCTTGTATTCATTATCTATAAGCAAAAGAAAATGATTTGAAGAAAAAGACTAGATAAGAGTTAAGACTCTTAGGCACGACTAAGGAATAACCAAAAAAGTAAAAATTTTCACACCCATGAATAAGACTCTACTTGACGTGGTAGTTTGTCACTTTAATCCTATATTTTTCTCAAAATGATGGTCAAATACTAAGTTTGTAACGACCGAGGAGAACCCCCTAGACATTACCGATTTATTCATCCTCAATGTGGACTTAAACAAGCCCTAAGTATACGTCATAACATGTACCACAGAATAAAAATGAGGAAAATTTAAACTTTTGGAAGTTCAACTTCGCTTCATATATGAAAATAGAATCTAAACTCGTCACTTCACACTATTTAAACATAGGAGTATAGAAAATTGGGACTTAGCTCATACATCAATTAAAACATCTCAAATTAGACATTACAATATTGTCTTTTAAACAAAACGAAACTAGAAATGTAGAATAGGGGCTTCGTCCTCGGACTTGAGGACTCACAAAGTTGGAGAAGTAAGTTCCATGTATCTTTGACAAATGACCTTGATTCCTCATGGCCCGAATCTACATTGTTTAGAAAAAATTGAAGAAAATATGGGTTTGTACGTTACACGCACTAAGTATGGCTCTTATGCATAAAAATCATCAATGCATGCATAAAACGACATATTAGTAAAAACATGACTTTTACCAAGTAAGTAAACAATACATATAAAGTAAGCATTATAAGCCAACCCAACATGTACTCAGCGCAAGCAATACTTGTACAATGCAAAGAATAGAACCCCATAATCCTAGTCCAAGCTAAGTATCACATTAATCAACCTACTTCATACATGCATTCATAATCTCCTATTTCATCATAACTTGATATATTCCTAAAGATCATATATAAATTGGCATGCATGAGTCATAATTAACATAATCACAAAATAACACTATTAGTACCCTTTCTTTGTATCCCACAAGTACAATGTCTAAGGGAAGTCTCATACCCTCCCTCGCACTATGTAGAACAACCCTCAAGCAAATCCCTAATAGGATTTCATATTTTTAAATTGTTAATTTACTTTTACATTTGGGAAAAATGTTGCAATAATTGACATTAGATCATATGAGTTACATGGAATCTAGTGTACTACTCTCACACCGTAAAGAGAGGGTTAATACTTTCCCAAGGTGTAACCTTTCGTACTTAGCTATCTAGGTGGATCCACTAAGCAAGAGTACTATATGGGGACATAGTTAAGGGTCAAGGAGATTTTTAATAGAAACCATAACTTGCTATATGTGGGGTTTCAATCACATGAGACAATACAAACATTGGGAATTCGGCCTTGCTAAACGTGAGGAAACTCATGTGGAGATCCGGGCTTACTAAACGTGATACCCCCAACTCATTTATATGCCCTTTCGTTTCTAAACATCTATTCCCTTTTGCAGTCATATTTAGTCATCAGTTAGGTTCACATTAGCCGCTACTAGACCCTTATGTAAATATGTCATCATAATAGCTCATAGTGGATCATAAGTGCGAACAATCATTTCACTTTAGACATACAAGAAGTGAGTACACCTTTCACTTAAATAATTCATTATAATCATGAGAACTGCTTTTCAATAATATAATCAACCTAAAATAGTATACATTCATATTTCATTAATAATTTAAGGGTACAGGGTTAAGGAGGAGGAAACCTTGGCATCAACACCACAACCACAAATTAGCTACAACATCATTACTATCCAAGTAATTCATCTAGGATAATGGAGTTCAAGAAAGACCAACATTTATACCTTTTTTCCCTTTCGTGGGACTTTACGCTTCAATCAAGGATGCATAATCAATACACAAACAACATACTTCAAGAAGCAATTACATAATTAAAATCAATATAGTCAAACAAAATATACATCATCTTAACAATTCACCATATCAATTCAAGGTTTTCATGAAATTGGGGGAGGAACTTGGGTCCATTCGAGTTTTAAGTGAATCAAAAGATACCATTACTATATACTTAAAAAACATAAATTAACCATAATTCGTCACAACTGATACTTAATTTAATTTTTCAAAGAAGGCCCATGTATAGAGAAAACCCCGAGTTTGGTGAAGTTTGAAAATCTCTTTGAAATGACCTCTTAGGAAAAGGAATCCGAAGAGTGAAAGAAACCATACCTTAGATAGACTTTATCCACGAAATTTGAATAAGAACTTGGAGATTTGAGTCTTATTCTTGAACTTCAATTTGTCTTAAATGGAGGTTGAGGTAGAGAGAGAATGTACAGACAAGTAGGAGTAATTGGGTTTTAATTTGGGATTTGGTTGAAGTGGGAAATAAATGATAATTGACCTAAAATAAATATATAGGCATCCCCAAAAATATCCAAAATGCCCCTCATTAAGTTGGAATTTCAAAAAGAAGCACAACTTAACCTTGACTGTGAGAACTTGTCCAATCTTCACGCCCCATTTCATGAGACATGAAGACCTCAATGACCCATGGTGGTGCTCGTGAGGTGTGCGGCATTAGCTCCCTCCACTTTCCATCAAGAATAGGTTCTAAGTAACCTTCACGACCGATACCTGTGGCCCCGTGAATATGCACCATGGCCCGTCAAGTGGCTCATGGTGTTTTGGGCAGTAGCCTCACAAAACTCCCCTCTTCCCAAAATGCCTAAGACAAGACGACAACGAAACCTCCCCTTCCGTCAAGTGCACCGCGAGATGTGAAGTGGCTTGTGGTTCCTTGGATAGTATCTAATCCATAATGGAACCCCCTCCCCTTTCATGGACAAGGAATCTTCGCGAGTCCCCAACTTGAACGTGGTCATGCTCGTGAAGGTTGAGGCAATAGCCTCCCTTTTGGCAGCCCTGGCTTTTGGCTTTGTCTTGACCTTCCAGGGTGAGCACTCCTCCCTTCGCCTTGACGCTTCCGACCGCTCTTAGGCACTTATGTATAAACCCCTTCATATCCTCATCATCAACTTCTTAGACACACCTTTCTAATCATCCTAACACCAATAGAACGACACTTGTTTAGGTTACTAGTTCACCGGATGTCGTGGTTTCCCCTTGATGTTTAGTCTCTCATACTTTTGAACCGAGTTAATTTCACTTATTTAGGTATAGAATAATCATCATTCACTAGGTGAGACTCTATTATGGGTTAAATAAATTTCTAGATTGTTACATTAAACCATATTATTTTTGTTTTTTTTCTTTTTCTTTTTTTGAATAAAGATCACTCAACCCAAAGAGGATCTCCTACGTATCTCAACGATGTGAGAATAAGGTGTGTGTAGTTCGTTCAGATTGGACAGTTAAACAAATTTCTTTCCTTCACACCCCTATTTTTTCTTCAAAACTAAATTAATGTTTTGAAAGAAAAGAGATTTTCCAATTAAAGTGAAATTTTGAAAAGGGATTATTTTAAACTTTCTGAGTCTCCTCTTAGATTTGAGTTTTGGTGCTCCAAGTCAATTTATTTAAATATCTAATCAAAAAGAAATTGGACTCGTTATTTTATTTGGTATGCAAAATGAAAGATCGAGTAAGAAATTATATTGACTAAAAGGAAGGTATTAGGCATCCCTCATGTCCCATGGTTTTAGCACGGACGTTATACTTACTTTTGTATGACTTGACTTGATTTTTGTATATTACATTATTATCAAAAAATTAATTTTTCTCATTCTTTTATTTTGACTTCCTTCTTTTACTCTTTTTAATTTTTAATAGTTATTTTGTTTTCTTTCACCTATTGCTTCCTTTTTCTTTTATTTATTGATTTTTTTATTATTATTACTATGTTTTTTTTGACACGTTTTCATTTCCCTATTTTTATTACATTTATTTATGTTGTTATTTTCCTTTTTCTTCTTAATTTTTAATATGACATAATTACTTGAGTGAATCATTTTTTAAAAATAATTACTTATTTTAGCTATAATTTTTAATTATTACCATATATATTAATATAAAATAATATTATATATTATTATTAGATTTTATCCTCGCTCGCTCTTTCTCTTTTTCCTCTACCAACTTTTTACTTTTTGTTTCTCTTTCTCGCTTACTTTTGTTTTCTTTTGTTATACATTATTTTTGTCTTGCACTCCTTCTCTTTCTATTTTTTTTTCTTTTAGTTTCTTTCTTTACTTTCTTTCGTAGAGTAGTTAATAATTTGTAAAATGAATAAAATTTGTATCAATTATTAATTAATTAAACAAATAATTTAATCGTAACAAATGAAGACACATAGTAAATTGAAAAATGAATTAAACTTGAATTGAAAATATATCTCACATATGTTAAAGTTGAATTAAAAATGTATTACACACAATAATCAATAGAGTAAATTAAACTTGTATTATTAATGAATTAAATAAGTAATCCAATAATAATAAATAAATCAAAAGCTTACAAAATAAATGAAAATGCTTTAAAATTTTAGTACACAATATTAAAGTTGAATTAAAAGAGAATTTAGAATGAATGAAGAACGTAACTAAAAAAAGACAAGACAATGATTTATAAATTGAATTAAACTCATATTATACATGAATGAAACTTGTATCATATGTATCTTAAAGATTTCTTTGCTTTTATCACTGAGATAACCAATTAATTAGAGAAGTATCTAATTGTAATAAATTAAGAAACATAGTATGTTGTCAAATGAATTAAACTTGAATAAAAGATATTGCACACATATCAAAGTTGAATGAGAAGCAAATTAAACATGAATGCAAACTATAGCAAACGAAAAAGCATTATGTGATTTGTAAATTGATAAAACTTGTATCAATAATGAATTAAAGATGTAATTCAATCATAACAAATCAACCAATAAAATGCAAAATGAATTAACTTGTCTTAAAAGTCCATACACAAGTATCAAATTAAAAGTTTAATTAAGCATAAAGAAAAATTGTAACCAATGAAACATAAGACAATGATCTATAGAGTTAATTAAACTTATATAAACAATGAATTAAACAAGTAATCTAACAATAACAAATAATAAACTACAAAATGAATTAAGTTTGCATTAAAAGGGTCTTAGACAATATTAAAGTTGATAGAAGAGAAAAATAATAATAAATGAAAGACGTAACTAATGAAAGACAAGACAATAATATATAGATTGAACTTAATTTGTATTATCCATGAATAAGTTATAAACTTAACCAAAATCAATTATAAACATAACCAAACCTTGGGATAGAACTACAAACGATATTTCACTTATTTATAGGAACAACCTATCCAAACTTATGAAAAATTCGTAAAATTGAATCTTTATAATGACCACCGATGACGAACTCCTGTTTCTATAATTTTAAAATTCCTTTTTGAGAACATCATATTGTACAATTTTTTGTTTTTTCTATTCCTTATTTCTTGTCGTGTTTTTGAATAACAATAGTGAACTATGGGAAAAATTAATTTAAAAAATAATTATTTAATGAAAATATCAAGATTAAAAAAGAATTAAAAAGGAGAAAGAAGAGAGATTGACACAGAATGAAAAAGAAAGATGAGGAAGAGAAATGCGCAAGGAAACAGCGAAGGAAGATTAACTTTACAATTTTTTAATTCTTAAGAATTGTTATATTTAGTTATAAAAATTACATTGATATAAATGTTAAATATTTTTTAACTATTGTACATTTATGTGATTTGCCTTTTTACTATTTGTATTCTAATTTCTTCTTAGACTTTTCTCTATTAATTTTTAATTTCTCTTTACACGATCCGTTTTTATTTTTGCTTCTTCTTTTCCAATGCAAATTTTTCTTCTATTTCTACTCAGTCTTCTTGTATCTTATTATTCATTCTTTTTTTGTTTTTTTCAAACAATAAATCTCTAAATAAAATCCATACCTTCTCTAAAGTATATACTTAACAATCTAAATTAAAGTGATAATTCATCCTATGTTGAACCTAAAGTCAAACAATTTAATCAAAAGTAAAAAAATAAAATGACTAAAACATATTTTACACGGCTTTTCTAACTCACAAATGAATTAATTTTTTACTTTGTATAATTTTATCCAACTACTTAACTTTTCAAAGAAAAATAATCCTTTGGCACAACTACATTATAGCATTATTATAACTAAAACACACATACACACACATGCATGCACGCACACTCGCACACACACATACACACACATTAATTTAGCAATATTAATTCTATTTTACAACATTGTAGAATATATATGTGATACACAAGTATAATATATATATATATATGTGTGTGTGTGTGTGTGTGTGTGTGTGTGTGTGTGTGATACACATGTATATATATACACAGACACACAGACACACACACACACATAGACACGCGCGCGCGCACACACACACACACACTACAGGAAAAAAAATTGAATTAGTACAATTAAGTACTAAGTATGATGACCATGCAAGAAATCATGTAAAAAGGGACATTATAGTTGAAATATATTTTTCATGCTATTTTTATAAAGTCTCATAAACCAAGTATAAAAGACATCATACAAGTCAATCATCAATAAACAAGGTAATACTTCCATAATTCACAACTTATGGCCATATTCATTAAGTAACCCATTTTATTTAGACCCTCTACATAAGGTTATCCTACGACCCACCTAAGTAAGACATGAAGAGGACGCCCATACAACCCCTTCATACACAACTAGATGATCCTCAAGTATACCCTAAGTAAGGATATTTCCTTACCAACACAACACTACTACCCAATATTCACTAATAGAGATATTAAGCGAGCTATTCATACATTTAATGGAATTTACATAATGTTTTTTTCAAGAAATAAGGAACCTATTCTAGTACCTTCAAAGCCTACTCGTGCCATGTGTAGATACCATCACATTCTACTACGAACACATTGTCGAACCTATGCAATAGCTAAAGTGTACATTCCACATGATGAGAATATGCATGCACCGACATAGACAACACTAGCTATGTATAGAATCTGATGTTACAAGAACTCACATCATGAAAGGTGTTCTACTTGAAAAAGGTAAACTAGGACACATCCCATGTAACACATGGTTTAAGGGATATCAAAAGGCTTCTTTGTACTCTAGTCTCTTATTTCAAGTAGAGCTACAACCTTAAGCATATTCACTTGTTGCTTTTCCTTGCTTCTATAGAGTAAGTTCATTCACATAAGAGTATTACAAAAGGTATCATCCCTAAGCCTTACGAACTCATAATACCACTACCAACAAGGGATCCGCATGTGTCTACCAATCAAGGTTCATTCGGATAGCTCAGTCTTGAAACGGGTACCATGCTAGGTCTATCCGATTCACTTCATTATAAACCTTTTTTTCATGCTCAAGGTTTGGCCATTCACTTAGGGTTCTAGACTCGTTAAGAAAGGTAACATTCTTAGGTCTACCACTTAAAGACATACTCTATAATACCTCATTTATACTTCATATATCAAGTAGGGACAACTAGTTCTACCTAACCAATACACCATATAAACATATACAGACTCTTCACACTCTATCATCATCATATTCCAACATTTAAAGGAACACGATTTTATTCACAATATCACATAGCTCTATACAAGTTCATCTTAACATCATATAACAACATCACAATATGCCTTACTCCCACACAACAACATAACCAACCATCAATTCACATCATAGAGACATCAAGATCACAATCATAATAAGAAAAAAGTTGTAAGCACCTCCCTTAGAAGTGAATCAAACCATAAAAAGAAATCCTACTATAATAAGCAATTGAATCAACTCATCGTTCTCCCAAATCACCAATTCACCATTATTCAACTTCCAGTCATAACAAGAGAATATACCCATCCTCATGCCCATAAGACCAAGATCACCAACTCGTTTTTACATGAACAATTCATTATATTGATAATTAATAACAAGGATCAACACTTTAAATCAATCTAAATACAATTCGTTCCATTGACTATCACAATTATGAAACCTACTTTACAAGCCATAATTAAGGAATTAGAGGGATCACGGATTCATGGATTTTTTTCACTTGAAATCATCAATTAAAAAATAATATTGTTATAAAAATTACTGTGAAACCATTTAATGAAAGAATCCATGAGTTTGAGGAAGAATTAGTGTTTTGATCATTTTTTGGAAATTTGAAAACTATTTGACAATTGACTCTAGAGGGGAATATAACTCTATATAAAGAGTCACCATGCATTAGTATTAATAATCCCACAAAATTGAAGAAGAAACCAATGAAAAACCTCAATGCAAGCTCCACTTTGACTCTAAGGTTCCACGAAGTTTTGAGAGAACTTTTGGGAGGGAAGGTTTTTGATTTTTGAACAATGAAGTCTAACTTTAGGCTTTAGAGTTTAATCTAACTAAAAATACCCTAAATAACCTAATATAACTTTCCCCCATTTATTTATCCAAGGATGAAATTTATCAAACCACCCTTGGATTGACCAAAACATTGGAAGAATTGAAGGTGCCCATCAACGTCCACCATTAGCAGATATCAATGGATTGACAGCCCGTTCTGGTCTTCATCAATGGTGACTGAGAGTTTTCAAATGAGTCTAAGCTCCAAAATTATAAGTGTCAACCTACAGAATCCAATGACTCCCCGTCAATGGGTTGATTGTCAATTGATTGGATCCGTCAATGGTGTTGCCTAGCATATTCTTGTCCAAGAGATGTGGTCCTCCTCAAGGGCCTTTAATGGGTCCTTGGGGATTCGTACCCGAATATTTGATCCTAAACATGAATATCGCTATGCTAGTATCACACCCGGATTCTGGAACTCGAACGGGACTGACTTCGTTAACCTCTCAGAGGTTTCAAACAAGCCTCTTCTTAGCTTTCATCACAATCATATAGTAAAATTTGAAGAAAAATTAATAACTAATGAAGTATACTTAGACTTCATATAATTACTGCTTAAGAGTGATATACTATGGCTTAAACTAAAGCAACCATCTATTTAACAAATAGAGAATCCTAATAATAACAATAATAGTTTGCCAAACTGCCTTAATACAAAATCATAGAACAACTATTTGAAAGGAAACGCTAGGGACAACATCCACTATCTATGTCTAATGTAATAAAGCTAGAATAATAAAATTTAGCATCCTTGGACTCAAGAGGACCTACCAAATGTCTAGAGATTGCTAATGCAAACTACGTCATCGAATCTTCAATCTTCTCCAGAACCTGCACCTATAAAAATAGTAATAACATATGGGGTTAGTACAGACTTTTACTAAGTATGGGTGTATGCACATAACACATAAGAACTATGCATGATCAAGGAAAGCTCTTCCTAAAGAAACATGCCGTTTCTGGAAAGTTAAGTCTCTTTACTTTCTTAAATCATTACTTCTGATTTATGCTATGAATATGGAATATTATCATGAATTTAAAGCATACAACTAATATTCTATATGAACTTAAGACCTTGGAATCATGATCATAAATTTAGAACAACTTACATGGAAATTTATATTTTTACTCCCTCTAAGACGAGAGCTCCTTTTATGACACTTAGATTATTTTTCAGTCTCTTATTTTTTTTATGGTGTATTCCAATGATATCCTTTAATCTTATGTCTTACATACAAGTTCAATGATTCATTATTGTCCCATACCTACAATAAATCGAGTAAGTTATTCAAAAAGACTAAGTAAATTATTTGGCTACCTTATGTACAAGTTACATCTTCTATTCTTGTTAAATTGACATAAGTCTTTATGATCAAATCTCTATTAGATATTCCCATTATGTTGTTGTTTTCATAGTATAAGGATATTGGGGCATTGATTACCCATTTCACTTTGATCCCCTTTATTGGCCTAACATAAGAAGTCATTATAAGTCAATCTTTATTGTCTATACCCATAACTTGTTAAAACTTCATTCTTATCAAAACGGGTGATTTATATTCTTGAGCTCTTACTTTATTGGTTCACTTTGAACTTATTTTTCTATTTCTATGATATGTTGTTTACTTTGAACATGCTACTTTCATTCTTCTTACTTTCTTTAAAGAATTCTTTAGCATTAACATAAGTAGATAATGCGAGCTAACATGAAATCTAGTGCCTCCCCCACACCGAAAAGAGGTGATTCACTGGTTAAGGTGAACCAAGTTTCTGTCTACCCCACACTGAAAAAGAGGGGTTCACCGGATTAAGTGTGACCAAGTCAGTGTGTTCCCCACATCAAAAAGAGAAGCTCACGGCTGAAGTGAGCCAGATTCTTTCTTGAGATATAACTTACATACATCATGAGATCTAAACATTAAAATTGGTGTCTTCCCTACATCGAAAAGAGGTGGAATCACCGGCCAAAGTGAAATTGAATTGCTACTATTCTTTGACGAATGCTTCCACCCGTTAGTACCCCTATGTTGGCAAACATAGTTCGAAGACTAGGAGACATATGAAAACTACTTTTCCACCTTGGTGGTAGCCTCGTCTCATGAGTCTTGCATGTGCTGGAACAAGCTCATTGCTATTCTATTGGTGCTAAGCTCAGACTTATTTTACATACTTATCTCTTAGAGTTTGACTCAAAAATTATGGAAGCTTGCTTCTAGTTATGAGATTTACTTAACTCTATGTATAACTGGTTTTCCCTTTCTTTTCTTGATGAAATATGAATTTATGTCTTACATTATCATCATGGTGCGAGTGAGACTTGTCTCACGGACTCTCGCACCGTCTTATGCGAGTATTTTTGATATAATCGATTAAGCATTATTGAGATTCTCTCACTTCTTTTAACACTCTATATTTGGCCAATTTTATAACTTAAGATTTTAGTTATTTCATTAATCACCTTAACTTGTTCAACATTTATTGGTAGTTTTGTACAATTCTTTACAAAAGTTATAATTACTTATACAATGTTATTGCATTCACAAGTTCGTGTGGTATGTTAGGACTTGTCCCATAGATTTGCTTACCCTATGTTATGAGTTTTTTTATGTAGAGATTGGTATGACTTTACATGTTTTTAAAATAATATGTTGGACATAGTTTTGCTAGCCAATTAGTTGGCATAAATTGCAATTTCATAGATACTTGTAATATCAATGTCACTAGCCAGGCCAATCACTTCATAAATACATTATAATAAACTATAATGCTAAACAAGCCAACTTTTAACCTTATATTAGCATATGATACAATTCAACGAACACCTATAACAATTTCATCTTCTCAAACACAAGTAGGTATTACATCACTTAACGTTCATGTAGATAACACCCTAAGTAAGATGATCTAATATGTAGGTTCCATTCGACAATAAAATCATGGAAACATAGACATAATAATCAGTTAACTCCACATACCAACAACATTCTCGAAATTCACATCTTAAAACTTGCAAGAATCGGAAATCGGGAGAACTAGGGAGATGAACATGTGATTCATTGGGAACAACCCTAGTTTTGATATTCTTGATTGCAAAAACATTTGAAAAGACTCTTGGATTAAAAAATCAAGGAGATAAAACCCATACCTTATGTAGAATTGAATCTACGAAGATCACCTTTCAGTTTTTCACTAAAATTTTGAAGAACTTCTTGAAATCACCTAAGGAGAACTTTTGTTTTTCTTGTGTTTCCTTACTGCTTTCGAGTCATGCATTTCTTAGTGAATGATCATGATTCCAGGTCTAGGAACTAAATATTTAGTAATTGAATTTACAATAATTAATTTAATACAAAAATCAATTAGCTAATTTACTAAAACACCCCTCCTAAATTGACTAGAATTAGAAGAACACATGACTTAACCGAAAGTTGGAAATGGCTTAGTCGTTTTTGTTTTGACCAATTAAAATAATTAAGTAAGTTTCTAATTTAATTAATCAGGTAACATAGGGTAATTACTAAAGTACCCCTATGTTTTTAGGACCATTACCAACCCGTTTGGACCAGCGTATGTTAGGTACTAGGATGTTTCTTAGTTAGTTACTTGTCTAGTGTATGAATTTTTGTTTCATCATTTAAATTGATTAGTTAAGTTGTTAATTTAATTAATTGAGTGACCTAGGGTAATTACTAAAGTACCCCTTAGTCACTAGGACCATAACCAACACTTTTGGACCATCCTAGGTTAGGTACTAGGATATTTCTTAAGTTAGTTACTAGGTTAGTGTCACCCGGTTAGGTCTTAGGTTGTCAGGTGCACTAGTTAGTTAATTTCGGTTAGTCCTAGGTTACTTAGCTAGTTATGTAAGTTATTTAGAGCCTAGAGTTGGTTAGGTAGCTCATCCCCACATGGCTTGACCCCACATGTGCACCTGCACCTAACCTCTCTAACCACCCTAACTTAATTCTTGCACATGTGTTTCCACATAGGTTGCACATGTGTTGTGTCAAATCCCAAAACCATACCCTAGAATTATGGCATAATCTTGGACTGATACCGGCGTACTCGACCTCTATAAGGTCTTGTACAAGCCTTTACATATCATTCATCTCATATACATAATGAAAAGTAGTGTGGATTTAAAACTTTTCACAAAACATAATATAGTCTTCAAAATCTCTTTAATATAAAAGTAATAGGAAATATTGTCTCAATATCATCATCTTAAGACACAAGAATACTTGGTACATGTCCCCTAGTTCAAAATATGAATATAGGAATACTTAGTCTAGTAGAATACTTGGAATGAAAACATAAAAGACATATATGCCCTCTTATCTAGTGAGGACATACTTCAACTTCTCTTGAACAATCTTTAAGTCCAAGTCTTCACTTTTCAAATCACTTCACCTACCAAGAAATATATAGATAGATAAAGGCATGGAGTTAGTACCACCACATGTAATAAGTATGGCTTTATGCATAAAAATCATGAAAATGGACATTTATTGGAAATATGCATCTTTTCAAATAAAAATGATATTATAATTGTAAGAACATTATTTAACAACTTGGAAACACATAAACAAACATTTAAACAACAAATCATAATTTTTAACTCACTTAACGGTGAGGTGCATTCACTGTACAGTGACTAAATTCACTGTTACAGAGAATTTCTTAAACCTCACTTTAGACACCCTTTAGTATGTAATCTTCTCACTCAAAGCTATCCTAGGATTCACTTAAGTCACACAAAGAGAGACCACCCATACATCCTCTCTAGATGTGCCTAAACGACCCTTATGATTACTTATAATGAGTCACATACACACTTAATCTACATCAAACATTAACATATATGTGATATGACATTCTCCTTCCAAAGGCTATCAAAAAAATTGCTCAAATAAATCAAGAAGATAACGTCTATAGTGACCTCTTCAAGATTATCTAAATAATTCTTAAGACTACATAAGGCTTATATCATGTCCACAAAATCAACCAACTTCCCTAACTGCCATCCCCAAGACTTCCAAAGATAATACATGAAGAGATCATCCTTTATGCCCTCTTCACAGTTTCGCTAAGGAATACTTAAGTCACTTTAGATTAGGTACTCATTTATTTACATACTCCTTAACATAAGCCATTAATTCATTGGTTTATTAAGACTCATACATCACATTAAGGACATTCAAATAATGGTCTTGGACAAGACCTATAAACTCCATGTAACACCTTCAAAGTCTATTGTGCAATGTCTAGATAGCATCCCATACCACTACCTAAACCTCATAAACTTCTCCAATGCTAATAGTTATTCCACATTGATGAGAATAGGAAATAACCGATCTATACCATGATAGCAAGAAATGGAATCCGGAGTTCTCCTACTCCGATGAGATTGTTCTACTTGCCAATGATAGAACTTAGACACATCTCATGTAGGTACATGAATAATCAATATAAAGGGCATAGTTTGTAATATAGTCTTATACTTAACCAGAACTACTCTCCCTTACCATACTCACTCGCTGCTAGCCTTAGTTGTCAAAGATCAATTCGAATTAAGGTTCATATAAATGGGTCCCATATTGTCACTACCCAAAAATGGGCGTGATGGCACTCGTCTTATCCCACCAAGACAAGTAATCCTAAAACTCAACTATTACAATAAAAATGCGGAAAATTTACTATCAACTTACATTATACCCCAAAACGTGGTTGTCACGTGTACAAGCCTCTAAAGTATTACAATCGGATCAAAAGAAAATATAAGTCTCATATGATATTGTTTCTAGAGTAGAACAAAATCATAAATAAGAGTAAGGAGGGATGCTAAGATGACCAACAACTACCTCACAAAATCTCCAGGAAGCCTCGGAAAAAGAAGAGAATATATCATAAAAGTCCGGGCTAGTAACCTACAAAAATTTGTAGAAGCAAGGGGTGAGTATCAAACCACACGGTACTCAGCAAGTAAACCTCTAAACACAAGCTAAGGGGATGAAATACGGGTACTCCTACCACCCCCAACCGAACATCCACAACTACAACCTGCATAAACATCAACCCAACCTAACAACTCACAGTTTACATAGAACGTAACTCAACAAAAACATTTAGACAAATTACATATCCTCCACAACAACACTTTAACAAATTACATATCCTCCACAACAACACTTTAACAAATTATATATCCTCAACATCAACACTTAAACAAATTAGATATCCTCAATAGCAACACTTCCAAAAATTTACATATTCTCAATAACACACTTCAACAAATTACATATCCTCAACAACAATACTTCAACAAATTATATATCTTCAATAACAAGCTCAGTATTGAAAAATCACAAGTTTCGCAAAAAAGCAATCACTAGATCAGCAAAACACAATATCAAGTTCACTAATGATAAGTATGTGCAATGTAATGGAATGCAATGTCAAGTATAATGATACATGTCTGACCTAGTGATACACACCCGATGTCTCTCAGTCCGGGACCCAAGGGGGACTTATCTGTCCATGCATCTGTCGCGGCGCACGACACGACCCTCGATAACAGTAACCATCGCGGAGCGCGATACGTCCCTCGAAATATAGTATCCATCACGGCGCGCAATACGTCCCTCGAAATGGTACATCCTTTTTAAGTTATCATTCTTTCTCAATGTTTATAACACTTTCACAACCATGTCTCAGAATAATGCAATGACATGTTCACACAAATAATGAGGAGATGACCATTTTTATAACATTGCACAGTTCACAACCACACAAACATGAAATCACATCAACAATGATTCAACAAGCCATCAAACTCTTCTCAACACATCACACATAAATAATTAATCACGTCGCCTTTTGTTATCCCTTTTATTTCATCATTAGAATTAATCAATGTGGACAAGTCAACCCATCACCAATCCCGTTACTCCCAAACATATATCACTAGGAAATACACGCATTCCATACACTTAACAAGAGTTTAGAAATCCACTTGCCTCAATCAATCAAGAATTCAATCTGAAACTTGAGCCTTTCTCTTTCGTTGAACTTTCAACTCAAAGTAATCTATTCAATTAAATGACCTACATAAGATTTCAAGACTAATTAACAACAATCAAATCTATAATCAAGTTCCTAATCTTGATGTCAATTAGCATATCAATTCTCATATTTCCAAATTTCAAGTCTACGGTTAAGTTTCAACTTCTCCATTATCATAAATTTAATTGTTATCATATAACTTTACCATCATATTTAGTTACATAATAATGTATCAAGCTATAATTATTTAAAATATAATTATTATACGGCATATAAAAAAAAAGAAAATAAGTGACAATAATAATATGGTTCATTATGTTGAAATGCTAGAATTAACAATGCCTTTATCATTAGGCAATAATTAGCCAATGATTAGGCTACTGTTTTGTCCCCCAGAAATCATTGCACATTAACAATTTCACCTTCTTT
The DNA here is from genome assembly GCF_036512215.1 of Solanum lycopersicum. Taxonomy (NCBI): domain Eukaryota; kingdom Viridiplantae; phylum Streptophyta; class Magnoliopsida; order Solanales; family Solanaceae; genus Solanum; species Solanum lycopersicum. The sequence goes on from NC_090808.1 coordinate 35,791,744, forward strand.
CTGTCAATACGATTCATATGCAAAAACTTAAATTAAGTCGTAGGATAGTAACGGAATACGAGTAATTCTTTACCTAAAAGTGAAGTTTGGACTCCCACGTTGATCGCCTCTTAGCGCAGATGATTTATGTTCTCCTCTTGAATCTCTTCTCTAAATTATGTACTAAACTGAAAAACTCTACTTCTTATTTTAATATATAAGGGTTAAATAGTACATGGTCTTAAATAAATTATCACTTTAGTCCATTAACTTTTAATTAATTTAATTATCTATAATTACCCATCAACAAATTAACTAAAGTTAAAAGAATAGTTTAGAATTTTCAAAAAAAACTGATTTTTTTGGGTCATTACATCATCCACCACTAAAAACTATGTTCGTCCTCGAACATAAGGGAAAAAAGGAAATATAACCATATTACCTAAATCTTATGTTATGACCTACTAGTTTGGGTTCATTGCTCCAAGTAAGCTCATCCTTAAAACCATTCCATCAAGATCAACTATTAAGAACTAAATTTTTTTTAAAATCAAATTTTGAAAGGTTTACAAATCAGGAGTGATTATTAAGTCTTAGACTGACACATTAACTCAATCTAAACTAAAACACATTGGACCTTAACACACCCATCAAGATGACTCTTATCTCACGTAACCAAGATAACCTTATGAATCAAAATTGGCTACAACTATGAGTGAGCATGAATCAACCACGAGACACGCATAATGCAGAAATGATCACTTTTATTTTCAAGATTCCCTTATCACAACACAATCTTTCCGTGAACTTAAGTCATAAAAAATGTATTTCTAGACATCGAGTACTCATTAAGGGAGAATCAAACTTATCCAACCCAAAGAAGAAAGTTATCGAGTAAACACCTAGCAAATGATACACCCATGCATATAGAACCTCTAACAACACTCTCAAATAAGTGTAACTATTCACGAAAGCTCTTCTATAAGTTCTCATAATAAAGGTTGTGTATGTATACATATTGAGATACTTTAACTATTTCAACAACGCCAAATTATCAAAAATGAAATGACCAAGTCAGTCAAAGGCTCCTACTCTATCAAGAGGAAATAAGAGGATCGGTACATCTGATCCACCACTAGAAATTAAAACATAGATGTAAAAAAAAACATGTGGACATATGCAATGAATCATACTCCAAATAATGTCAAACGAAGTAGGTGGTCAACTTAAGAATATACGGAATCAAGGTTGAATAACACTAGATACTTTCTCCATATTGCCCATATAAATAAAATTATTTCATTTGACTCTTAACTTCTTCTCTTTTTTTAGCTACCAACAATCAACCAAACTGATCCCATTACAATATTACAAATACTAGATTCATCAAACCCCACATACTTCTCAAGTATTTCATTGAATTTACGCTCTTAAAACCAACAAGCATCATAACTATACCAGTCATTTACCTTACTCTCAAACTGTTACTAGTATTAAAGTATTCTTATCAAATACATTATCGCCTTCAAATGTTTCAAACTCTGACGCTCTCTCTTTCCAAATAAGCATTTTATGACAGATACGGGTCCCACCCAAGACTAACACTAGTTTCAAATATAAAAGCATTTCCCAACAATATAAAGTTATTGAATCACGTATAATGTCAAGTCCACGTAATCTTTCAAATGCCAAATTTCAACTAACATTCCAAATCATCATATAGCTCATACCAACACTCAAGAAATTCTTGGCCACTCCAATAATTCGATAACTATAAGCTTATAACCTCTGCTCACCATCAAATGCCTATGTAACACATCATAATAGTTTGTATCATCCCATCAACAAAGTAGTTTCAATTTCCTCGAAATCATCATCAATCATGTAGAACGGTAGGTCCACACCCTTGAACATTCATAAGTTACCTATTATATTTTGAATAATCTAGCTCGACATATTCACATAAAATCTTTCACACATCATTACTTTTCACCCAAACTAAAACTCCATCTTTATAAAAATCATTGAAAGAACCTTAATAAGTCTATATTAGACCAATTCACGTTCATAGTCATAGAACTTATATATGAAAATTCATACAACCTTCATTTCAAATCAAAAATCTATACAAGAGGTCTTATTCCTTTACATCTCTTAAATTCTTTCCATAATGAATAATTTTAAATATCTTAAACTCTTTAATAAACCAAAATATTATTTCTTTCGCTGACTCACTTAATAATTGATCAATAATACATAAAATTTAACCTTATACCTAAACCAAAACCTTATGTGAAACCTTCCCTTAGATTTTTTTACAATCAAAAGAAATCAACTTTACGACTTAAATCATGCACAAGTACTTCCAAATGCTCAATATCCGATACAAATCATTTCTTACCTTACCAATACATACCTTGATAAAACACACTGCTACAAACCCAAACTCACAATGAAAAACTTGAATTTTGAAACTATATAACATAACTCCTTTATCTATCAACATTAGCTTATAACTTGAAATTTTTTATGAATTCACATATTTTAGCTTATCATTGATCGTCCCTCCATCGACCTTATCATATCTTTTGCTAAAAATTCAATTCGTACTAATTACCAAAATGAAAACCACACACAAAAAATAAATTAATTACACTCGAGTTGAACATATAAATACTCATTTCTCAAGGTTTATCCATTATTTTTTTAACCAATATGATGTTCTGTAAAACTATCACAATAATCTAGGCAAGATAGATGAAATCACATGTCTCTAAATCCGATTATACAGTTTAATTGAAGATACATCCAATTTGGCCCTTACAATTAGAGTAAATTTTCTTGTTCTCGCCTCCTTTCGAAGGCTAAACTATATCCCGCTAATTTATTTATTTATTTCATTATAGTTATAGCTCCTTTAAATTCTATCTGAGCAGTGCTTTAACAGCTCCTATAACTTTCCTTGCGATCAAACTACTCATCAAATAGTATCAAACCTCATCCTTAAATATTCACAATTTGTCATTACAATACAAAATTTGTTTAACCAATAATCTTTATCATATAATTGCATCCTAATAACAATTTATCACGATCCCTTGTTATCGTCATGCTCAGTTTGTTTCTTCATCATCACGAAGTCAATCTTGTCATCCACATGACACCCCAAAACCAGCTATACCAATTCAAAATCCAAAGGGCTAACCCAATGTATACGTGTTTCCTTACTAAAATTCTCAGTTACCTTCACACAAACACACTCATTCAGACTTATTTTAACTTTAAGCTTCTCATCCGAATATCGATCCACTTCCATGGAGCTTACGATGGAATACCACTCATTTAAAATCTTTGAGATACACTTCACAACTTAAACACATCAATACCGTACTAAAGATCCACCACTAAAAGCTTCCTTATAGATAATTATTAATTCATTCTTCCGTAGTAAAAAAAACTAGTTAGATTCTCAATTATGAATACCACACCAAATCTTATTATATGAGCATGTGATACAATTGATAAATCCTTAAGTAGTATTCACACTTAACAATTTGACGTATCTGTTTTTATATACCACTAGTACCACATCGTGAAAGTCTGTTAAATCCACCACTAAAACACATCATACCCAACGAGAAGATCGTATCAAAATAGCCCATACATATTATGATAACTTCGCTAACTGTGTTTTCTCAATTTACATTGTTCATTATCTTGCAATCATTTTAATTCGTCCACTTTCAATTATCGAACTACATTCTTTTCATAACTATATCACTTTCACCTTAATATTAGGTCTAACATCCAAGTTATTCACAGCACACTAACTACTCACATGCGAAACTATGCACGAGTCATCACCTAAATGAGAGTGAATGGAGTGAAGCGATAAGAATCAAAATGGGACCAAGTACGCACAATAGAATCCAAGAAGTGAAGATATTTCCTAGAAGTCACTACAGCCTCTCGAAGATAGGTACAGACGTCTCCGTACCGATCATCGAGACTCTATTTAGACTCGACTTGTACACACGTGAGACCTATGAACCTGGGGCTCTGATACCATTTTGTCACGACCCAAAAATGGGCGTGATGGCACTCGTCTTATCCCACCAAGACAAGTAAGCCTAAAACTCAACTATTACAATAAAAATGCGGAAAATTTACTATCAACTTACATTATACCCCAAAACCTGGTTGTCACGTGTACAAACCTCTAAAGTATTACAATCGGATCAAAAGAAAATATAAGTCTCATATGATATTGTTTCTAGAGTAGAACAAAATCATAAACAGGAGTATGGAGGGATGCTGAGATGACCAACAACTACCTCACAAAATCTCCAGGAAGCCACGGAAAAAGAAGAGAATATAACATAAAAGTCCGGGCTAGTAACCTACAAAAATTTGTAGAAGTAAGGGGTGAGTATCAAACCACAGTACTCAGCAAGTAAACCTCTAAACACAAGCTAAGGGGATGAAATACGGGTACTCCTACCACCCCCAACCGAACCTCCACAACTACAACCTGCATAAACATCAACCCAACCTAACAACTCACAGTTTACATAGAACGTAACTCAACAAAAACATTTAGACAAATTACATATCCTCCACAACAACACTTTAACAAATTATATATCCTCCACAACAGCACTTTAACAAATTCTATATCCTCAACATCAACACTTAAACAAATTAGATATCCTCAATAGCAACACTTCCAAAAATTTACATATTCTCAATAACACACTTCAACAAATTACATATCCTCAACAACAATACTTCAACAAATTATATATCCTCAATAACAAGCTCAGTATTCAACAATCACAAGTTTCGCAAAAAGGCAATCACTAGATCAGCAAAACACAATATCAAGTTCACTAGTGATAAGTATGTGCAATGTAATGGAATGCAATGTCAAGTATAATGATGCATGTTTGACCTAGTGATACACACCCGCTGTCTCTCAATCCGGGACCATGGGGGACATATCTGTCCATGTATCTGTCGCGGCGCATAACACGACCCTCGATAATATTAACCATCGCGGCGCGCGATACATCCCTCGAAATACAGTATCCATCACAGCGCGCGATACGTCCCTCGAAATGGTACATCCTCTTTAAGTTATCATTCTTTCTCAATGCACATAACACTTTCACAACCATGTATCAGAATAATGCAATGACATGTTCACACAAATAATGAGGAGATGACCATTTTCATAACATTGCACAGTTCACAACCACACAAACATGAAATCACATCAACAATGATTCAACAAGCCATCAAACTCTTCTCAACACATCACACATAAATAATTAATCACATCGCCTTTTGTTATCCCTTTTATTTCATCATTAGAATTAATCAATGTGGACAAGTCAACCCATCACCAATCCCGTTACTCCCAAACATATATCACAAGGAAATACACGCATTCCATACACTTAAGAAGAGTTTAGAAATCCATTTGCCTCAATCAATCAAGAATTCAATCTGAAACTTGAGCCTTTCTCTTTCGTTGAACTTTCAACTCAAAGTAATCTATTCAATTAAATGACCTACATAAGATTTCAAGACTAATTAACAACAATCAAATCTATAATCAAGTTCCTAATCTTGATGTCAATTAGCATATCAATTCTCATATTTCCAAATTTCAAGTCTACGGTTAAGTTTCAACTTCTCCATTATCATAAATTTAATTGTTATCATATAACTTTACCATCATATTTAGTTACATAATAATGTATCAAGCTATGATTATTTAAAATATAATGATTATAAGGCATATAAAAAAAAGAAAAAGAAAATAAGTGACAATAATAATATGGTTCATTATGTTCAAATGCTAGAATTAACAATGCCTTTATCATTAGGCAATAATTAGCCAATGATTAGGCTACTGTTTTGTCCCCCAGAAATCGTTGCACATTAACAATTTCACCTTCTTTCTGTCAATACAATTTATATGCAGAAACTTAAATTAAGCCGTAGGATAGTAACGGAATACGAGTAATTCTTCACCTAAAAGTGAAGTTTGGACTCCCACGTTGATCGCCTCTTAGCGCAGGTGATTTATGTTCTTCTCTTGAATCTCTTCTCTAAATTATGTACTAAACTGACAAACCCTACTTCTTATTTTAATATATAAGGGTTAAATAGTACATGGTCTTAAATAAATTATTACTTTAGTCCATTAACTTTTAATTAATTTAATTATCTATAATTACCCATCAACAAATTAACTAAAGTTAAAAGAATAGTTTAGAATTTTCAAAAAAAACTAATTTTTTTTTGGGTCATTACATATCTAGTTCATGGCCCCCTTACATTCAACCAACCAAAGCAAGGTCCACTAGGGCATATCTCACTATCATGAAAAGAAGCTCATTGCGACATTCCTACGGTATCATATAATTCCATTCCAGACAATCAACCTTCACATGAAGGATACCATTACGGCTAACTACTTCACGATATATAACCTTACCACTTTGTTCAAGGTTCCACATAAATGACATACGTATCATCATGACAGGTCTCACCTATATTCATTTATTCATGATTAAGACCTTTAGGTTCCTAATTCAGGACATCACATATTCACATAAGCATCAAGTAAGGGACCCAATTCTACCTAAACATGTCAAAACATACTTCCGTTTAACACAAATTGCCTATCTTCCTTTAGACTCTTAGGAATGACTCTTAACCTTATTTAGTAAACCTATTAATTACCTTAATATTATAAACCTAACCTTTTTTAGGCTCATCTATCCAATTTAGGATCAACCATGTGTCAACTCTAAGACTACACACTTAACACAAAGCCATAACATAATATGAATAACTAAATAGTATCAATAGTCTAACACATACTTTCACATATAGGTACATATGATCACACAACATCAAATCATCTACACAAATAGCCATATATGTTCAAGTAGTGTCAAAAAAGTCATGATCATCAATATTCTATAAAGTAACACTAACAAGGCCACATCAATTCACATAGCACCGACACCAAAGGTGGACCAAACCAATCATAGCATAATTGAAGTATAAATAACATCAAAATAAAGTAAATGTGGCATCCTACCTCCACTCCATCATCAACACTTCAATTCAATTCTAAATTACTCAATTCGATAACACAAAACCCTTACCTAAGGCCATTACCAACACTTCAACATAAAAGCTACAATAATCAACAAACTAGGTTAATTCAATGTAAATTCATCAATCCAATACAACCTAGATACGAATTTACTACAATTATTATATAATTAAGAAGCCCATAAGAAACTACATAAAAATTCATCAACATTAGATCAAATATCAAGTAACCCACATCTTGATCAAAATTTAGAGTTCATCCAATTCATGGGTTCATAGGTAATTTAGATTAAAATCATCAATAAAATTTCAATTAGATCATAATTCAATGTTTAGAAATCATTTACGCAAGAACCCATGGTAGAATAATGAAATTGAACAATTTCAACCTTAGAAAAAATCATGAGAGTTGGGATCCTTGATTAAACAAGTTTCAAGGATAAAAATTCATACCTAAAGGATTATATTTATTCACTTTTATGAAGAATATCCACTCAAAACGTCACCTCCAAGCTGTTCCTTGATTTGGACTTCAATGGAGACTTTTGGATTTCTTAAGGGATTTTTGGGGTTTTCATTTGGAATAATGAAATTTTCTAAGTGTTAAACACTTATATAATTGTTTAAAATACCTAATATACCCTAAATAAACCTCCAATACATCCATTTAGAAGCTTCACTTGGTAGCAATGCTGCGCAGGAAAACAATGTCTACTGATGACGCCATCGACGGGGCGTTATCCCACTAACGCGCTGTGCTGGAAACCATCACTGTGTTTAGAGAACTGTCTTCACTCCCTTCCTTCACCAAGTATAAGTACCTGCAAACTACACCCATCCACGGGGCGTCGATAGGACCACGAGCCGTCGACTACTCCGTTGTTTGGGGCCTGCCTTGGTCATCCTTGACTCCAAGTTGGGTCCTTCCTTAAGGACCCCTGGATGGTCCTTGGGAATAATTTTATAGGACATTTATAACACAAATACTATCTTCTATGAGTTTAACACCTCTCACATTAATTTTATCCAAAACAAGCACAGAAAACTCAACGAAACACTCCTAGACGCACAAGGTCCCTTTAAGGCATATCTTTCGAACGTCATGGACGTTCTTGGATATTTGACCTCCAAACTTTTCAAAACTCAAGATACTAATTAAACATGATATAATAACTTATTTAATTACCTTACAACCTCATTAAACAAACATAAACACATAGAATCATATATGAGGCATTTAGGTGACTTAGTTGTCGAACGTCTTGGTCGTCGCTTGACATTTGACGTCCAATACACCTAATACCTTAGAAATTGCCTCTACACCATATATTAGACATATTTACGACCTTATACAATCAATAATAACATTTTAGTCTTTATTTAACCTAAGTCATTTTCCGAGTCTTATATGTTGCTTGTCATTTCTTATTGTCCCAAGGATCCTTACTATATCCTTGGGCACTGCTTAATCTACATGATCATTTTAAATGATCATGTGCTATGGTACCTAGGCTTGAAACTTAATTGTATCGTACCTAATTTGTGAGCGATGTAAATGAAGATTTTTAGCTTAGGGTCTTTATTCCAGGAACAATTCTTAAACAAGCTTGTTAATAGTTAGAAAATTGGCTAACACCTTTTTAAGTCAATATTTTCTAATATGCCCAATATTACTCAATATTGGTCAGTGGGATGCCTATTTACACCCAATACCTATTCTTAAAACTTAATAGTCTCTTCACTAGACGAGAATATTTTCTTGAATGTTCCATTATCCCCCCCCCCTCCCTTAGAAACATTCGTTCTTGAATGACACTACACACCATTTTATATCAAAGAAGGTAATTTTGAGAACACTTTAACATACTTGAAACTTTACTCTTTGTGAATTTCTTATCACTCTTACTCTGGATGATGCATATTACTCAAATCTTATCTAAAGCTTCATATCTGAGATTGAGGAATTTCCTTCTCAATATTACTTTAACTCAATTCACATCACACTCATGTTATACATAAATCACGCAACGCTATAAAAAATAGCGACATGAATGAAAGCATGAACTCATATTAACTCATATAGTAAGTATAAAACACACAGTTATGGACTTAGAACACCAAAACCTCCTAATGCACTAAGATTTAGAGTCTCATTAATGAAATTGGACTAAGGAAGGGTATATCTACCCTCAAGAACTGAATGAGTGAGGGTAACGGGATCTCATATCTGTCTCGGCCTCCCATGTTTCTCTATTAACAAGGTGGTTCCTCCATAACACCTTAACGGTAGCAAACTCCTAGTTACTCAACCTTTTCACTTGACGATATTAAATTTCAACGAAAACCTCTTCGTAAGAAAGGTTCTCATCGGTTCCTAACCCCGTAGATAAAATCTTGTCATCTTTAAGATTGGAAACTATTTGGCTTGTTGGATTTGAACCACGCCCTTCCCATTTTAACTCTAACTCATTTGGCAACTAAAACCTTACTACCCTGTTTCGATAGTCTATGGTAGCATAGCATATATGAGGCTAATCCATATCCAAAATTATATCAGAATAAGGCATGGTTAATTAAATTAGATCAACATGAATAACTTTATTGAGAACAGTTATTGGGCAATCTCTATATACTCTTTCGGCCCTAACAATGTCTCCTATGGGAGTACTTACTCGAAATGGTTCATGTAAGATCTCATGAAGCAAGTCAAATTTACTAGCTACTAAAGGACTAACAAAATACAACGTAGATCCCGGATCTGACAATGCATAAATAGGAAAGGAAAAGACAAGAAAGTTACCAGTAACCACATCCGGGGACTACTCTTGTTCCTCTCTTCCTTTCAACGCATAGAACCGGTTTCTCTTGGGTGGTTCGGATGCTGCAGTGGGATTAGGTCGAAGTTGAGTATCTATCTTGGCTTGATTCGGCGCATTTGGGCAAGGCCTAACAACGTGCCCACTCTTACTGTACCCATAGCATCAATTATAACCTACCATGCACTAACCTCAATGCGAATGACCACACTTGTCACATGACTTTGTATCACCTAGGCATTTCTATCATTTCCCTCCTTGGCATTGGTGTTCTTAGAAGGAGAAGGATTACTTGAGTGCTTGTGCCCCATCTTGAACTTAGGCCTATTCCAAATTTGTGCCTCGTCAAAGCTCTAGACACCAACATAAAGAGTAGAAGAAGGGAATATTCCTAACATCATAGAGTTTCTAAGTCATTATTGTGGTGCACTTCACAATCATAAAATTGAAACTACACAACGTGGTAGTGTTAAGACTTAGTTCCTAGGTTATTTAACCTTATGCTCTAATACCAAGTTTTTCACACCCGGATTCTTGAACCGAACGCGACCAGCTTCATTAACCTCTCAGAGATTACAGACAAGCCTCTTCTTAGGTTTCATCACAATCATACAGTTAAATTTAGAGAAAATTTAAAACTTTTTTTTAAACTCAATGAAGTATACTTAGACTTCATATAATTAATGCATAAGAGTGATATACCATGGATCAAAATAAAGCAATCATCCATTTAAAATTAAACAATCGAAATAGAGAATAATAATTATAATAATAATTCTTTGCCAAATGGCCTTAATACAAAAGCTTAGAACAACTATTTCAAAGGAAACGCTAGGGAAAACATCCACATGCTATGTCTAATGTACTATAGCTAGAATAATAATAAAATGTAGCATCCTCGGACTCAAGAAGTCCTACCAAATGTCTAGAGATTGCTAATCCAAACTACTTCGTCAAATCTTCAATCTCTAAAACTTGCACCCATTTAAATAGTAATAATATATGGGGTTACTACACACTTGTACTAAGTATGGGTGTGTGCACATAACACCTAAGGTCTATGCATGATCAAGGAAATATCCTCCTAAAGAAACATGTGGTTTCTGGAATGTAAATCTCTTTACTTTCTTAAATCATTACTTCACATTTATGCTATGAATATGACATATTCTCATGCATTTAAAGCATACAACTCATTTTATTTATGAACATAAAACCTTGGAATCGTGATCATACTTTTAGAACAACTTAAACAGAAAATTATATTTTTGCTCCCTTAAGAAAAAAGCTCATTTTCCGATACTTAGATTATTTTTCAGTCTTTTCTTCTATCTATTGTGTAGTTCAATGATCTCTTTTATTCTTGTATTACTTACAAGTGCAATGATCATTATAGTCCCATACCTATAATGAATCGAGTAAGTAATCCAAAAGACTCAAGAAAAGGATTTGGATACCTTACGTACAAGTTATATCTTCAAATCTTGTTAAATGGCATAAATCGTTATGAGTCACTCTTTATTAGCTATGACCGTTATGTGGTTGTTTGCATAGCATAAGGATATTGGGGCATTGATTAGCCATTACGTTTTGCTCCCCTTTATTGGCATAATATAAGAAGTCATTATAAGCCAATCTTTATTGGCTATACCCATAACTTGTTAAAACTTCATTCTTATGAAAACTGGTTATTGATATTCTTGAGGTTTTACTTTGTTAGTTCACTTTGAACTTACGTTTCTACTTCTTTGATCTGTTGTTCACTATGAACATGCTACTTTCATTCATTCTTACTTTCTTTACAAAATTCTTTATGGAAGTAGATCATGCGAGTTAACATGAAATCAGTGTCTCCCCCACAACAAAAATAGGTGATTCATTGATTAAGGTGAACCAAATTCTGTGTCTACTCCACACCGAAAAGGGGGGTTCACCGGATAAAGTGCAACCCAGACAGTGTCTTCCCTACACCGAAAAGAGGGTTCACGGCTAAAGTTAACCGGATACTTTCCTAAGCTATAACCGACATAGATCATGTGAGCTCAACATGAAATTCGGTGTCTTCCCCATACAAAAAAGAGGTGGAATCACCGGACAAAGTGAAACCAAAATGCTATCATTCTTGGGAAGAGGCTTCCATCTGCTAGTACCCATATGTTGGCAAACATAGTTCGAAGACTTGGCTACATACGGAGACTACTTTTACACCATGGTTGTAGGATCATCTCATGAGACTAATATGTGTTGGCACAAGCTCAAGTCTAGCGTATCGGTGCTAAGCTCAGATTTGCTTTACTTTCTTATCTCTTAGAGTTTGACTCAAACATTATGAAAGCTTTCTTCTACTTATGAGATTTACTTAACTCTATGGATGACTAGTCATCCCTTTCTTTGCTTGATGAATATGAACTTAGGTCTTACATTTTCATCATGGTGCGAGTGAGACTTGTCTCATGGACTCTAGCACCCTCTTAAGTGAGTATTTTTGACATAATCGATTAAGTGTAATTGAGACTTGTCTCACTTCATTAAACACTATATATTAGGTCAATTTCATAACTTAAGCTTTTAGTTATTTCATTACTCACCATAACTTGTTCAACGTTTATTGGTAGTTTTGTACAATTCTTTATGAAAGTTATAACTACTTATACTATGTTATGAGTTCATTGATATAGAGATTGGTATGAATTTACATGTTTTGTAAATAATATGTTGGACATAGTTTTGTTGGCCAATATGTTGGCATAAATTACAATTTCATAGATACTTGTAATAACGATGTCACTAACCATGCCAATCGCTTCATAAATACATTATAATTAACTTTCATGATAAAAAATCCAAATTTTAACCTTCGATTAGCATATGAGACAATTAAATGAACACTTATAACAATTTTATCTTCTCGAACACAAGTAGGCATTGCAACACTTAATTTTAATGTAGATAACACCCTAAGTATGTGGATCTAACATGTACGTTTCATTCGACAGTAAAATCATGGAAACATACACATAATAATCAGTTAACACCACATACCGACAAAATTCTCTAAATTCACATCATACAACTTGCAAGAATTGGAAATCGGGAGAACTAGGGAGATGAACATGCGATTTATTCGAAACAACCCTAGTTTCGATATTCATGATTGCAAAAATGTTTGAAATTCCTTTTGGAGAAATTATTCAAATATATAAAACCCATAATTTATGTAGAATTGAATCTACGAAGATCACCTTGCACTTTTTCATGAAAACTTTGAAGAACTCTTGAAATCGTCTAAGGAGAACTTATGTTTTTCCTACGTTTCTTTACTACTTTCTGGTCGTGCGTTTATTAGTAAATTATCATGAGTATAGGTTTAGGAACTAAATATTCAGTAATTTAAATTAGACTAATTAACTTAATTAATAAATTAATTATCTAATTTACTAAAATGCCCCTCCAAAATTGATTACAATTAGAAGAACACTTGACTTAACAAAAGTCTGGAAATTGCTTATTTGTTTCGATTTTGACAAATTAAATTCATTAAGTTTCTAATTTAATTAATTAGGTAACCTAGGTAATTACTAAAGTACCCCTAAGTTGTTAGGACCATAACCAACCCTTTGGACCATCCTAGGTTAGGCACTTGGATGTTTCTTAGTTAGTTACTTGTCTAGTGTAAGGATTTCGTTTTACAATTTAAATTAATTAATTAAGTTATTAATTTAATTAATTAAGTTAAATTGAGTAATTACTAAACTATGCCTAAGTCACTAGGACCATAACCAACCCTTTTGGACCATCCTAGGTTAGATACTAGGATGTTTCTTGACTTAGTTACTTGGTTAGTGTCACCCGGTTAGGTCTTAGGTAGTCGGCTGCACTAGTTAGCTTATTTCCGTTAGTCCTAGGTTAGTTATCTAGTTAGGTAAGTGAGTTGAGCCTACAGTTTGTTAGGTAGCTCAGCCCCACATGGATTGACCCCCACATGTGTGCCTGCCCCTAATCACCCTAGCCGAATTCTTGCACATGGGTTGCACATGTACTTGCACATGTGTTGCTTCTCATTTCTTGTTGTCCCAAGGATACTCACTATATCCTTGGACACTGCTTACTCTAAATGATCATTTTAAATGATCATGTGTTATGGTACCTAGGTTTGACACTTTGATGCCTCGTACCTAGTTTGTGAGCGATGAAACTGAAGATTTTTAGCTCAGGGTCTTTATTGCGGGTAGATTTCTTAAACAAGCATGTTAATACTTAGAGAATTGGCTAACACCTTTTTAAGCCAATATTTTCTAGTATGCCCAATATTACTCAATATTGGGCATTGTGATGCCTATGTACCCCCAAAACCTATTCATAAAACACAATAGGCTCTTCACTAGACGAGTAAATTTTTTGTAATGTTATAGCTAAAGCACCTTCCATCAGTTCAGAATGAAACGGCACACCAAAACATGAACAACACACAAGGACACAAAATATTAGTTTTCAAACGTCTTAGTCGTTCATTGATGTTTCACCTCAAAACACTCAATCAAGACATTAGATGCTATTTAGAATTAATTTAGAATGTTTTTAACTCGAGAGGGATTTTCCGACAACAAAAAAGCTTTTCTCCCCAACCGAGGTGATAGACTACCTTATGGCCGATGTGATTACCAGAAAGAAATTCTTGTGAGGATCTAGTTCATCCTGGTTCATTTGAGGGTGGTTACATTCTCCACCACTTGGGAACATTCGCCTCGAATGACACTAAAACACTTCAAACAATTTCAAGACGTAAAGACTCAAAAGTAGAAGCCCACCATCATACATTCAACAATATATTGAATATACATACCTAGGAGGAACATCAAATTCACACCTATAGACTCAAAACACAACAAAAAGGTAGGAACTAACATCTACAACTCATCATGTATTAATACTCCACATTTCTCATTTCACATTTGGCGTGCTCATAAATCAACTCACGCAACATTTATACAAATTATTGTAGAGGCACACCAACATAAAGGATAAAGGCAATAAAGCTCATTTTTAGCATATAACCATAAACTCATGAAATATGCAATATTATAAGGGGATCAAGGAAACTTTTTTTACTAAGACTCCCAAAAATATGCAACATACTAGTAGGAAATTCTAAATCTCAATCTTGAATAGAATAGAATAGAAGGGACAAAATCTCATTTACCCATTTATTCAACACTCCCCCACACTTGGGAGCAACCCATATCAAATTATAATGACCCAACACCACAAGATCCCATCACAAGACAAAAAGGAATTATAACATACGACACCTTCATCCATATTTTCTTCTTTGTTAGCTTAAAGAACATATGAATGATTCTTCTTTTGTTCACAAACAATCGTACCAATATAAGGAGCTTGCTTTAAATCTCTTCGTATAGTAGCAATAGTAGGACTATCTCTCACCTTGTGATCATTATTCCCACATCCATCGCATCTACTAGTACCGGTGAGACACTTCCTAAACTTTTTCTTTCCATAATTTGAGAAAGTAGGATTATCAAGTTGGGAACCACCACCTTTTTTATAGTTATCCATAAGAGCACTAGGAACATCTTGATTTGGATACCTCTTCTTAAACCTAGGCTAACCTTTCTCATCACTTCTTCCCCTCTTCCCATCTCTACCTCTCCTCTCAAGCTTAGACTCTTCAATGGATTGATACAACACAATATAGAGTAGATAGATTCATGTTATCATAAAGCATTGCCGCACGACATTCTTCCTTCACTATATCAAAAAAACCTGTCAAAAATCTACTCAACTCATATTTAGGATTAGACACTAAATATGGAGAATATTTAGGCAACAAGTTAAATTTCAAGGAATACTCCTCAAAACTTACATTACCTTGCTTAATAATTATAAACTCCTCATTCTAAACCTCCCTCTTCTAACGGTGAAAGTACTTTTCTAAGAATGCTTCATTAAACTCTTCGCACTCTATAGGACCCAATTCTATTGGCATATTTTCCTTCTATTGTGTGTATAACATTTGAGCAACCTCTTTCAATTGGTATTAAGCATACTCCGCCTTCTCCCTAGAATACACACTCATAGCATGAACTATCTTATAACCCTCATCCTAGAATACTTGGGGATCCTCTCCCCCTTTAGAGCCAAGAAATGTAGGAGGATTCATCCTCAAAAATTCCCTAAACTTAGAGTTCATAGTACTCTCAAGAGAATTCACCCTAGGCCCCACATCTTTATTTGCTTGAGCCGTCATTGCTCAGGCTAGGGTAAGAAGAGACCCTCTACACTTATCTTTATGCATGTTCGGGGGAACCACTATAACCTCATTCCCTTGATCAAGTATAGGAACTTTTTCACCTTGAAGTACTTGATCAGCTCGGGAGGAATTCCCTCATTCACTACTTCCTCATCCACTTTTCTTCCGTGTCGTTCTTGCATTCATATCCTATTAAGACTAGATAAGATATTAGGATAAGACACTTATAAAACTCAAATCTATGTCAAGACTTCAAGTGTAATAAAGAAAGTGAAACTTTAATTATCCTATAGCCTCCCATTATTATATGTGTCGATAGTCACACCGACGAACAAGACTCTACTAGACATTAACTGATGAGACTTTGAACCCTAAAGACCATTTCATAACCTTATGCTCTAATACAAAATTTGTCATGACCCAAGAGAAATATGGAGTCATAACCCTGCATATTCAACCTCTTAGAGGTCTTATACAAGCCCTTAGCATTCATTCATCGTATTGTCGGTGTGGAAATTAAAACTTTTTAAAGAAATCATAAGTATTAGGAGAACACTTTTGATAACCAAAGGAATACTAGCCTCATATTGGTGAACATACACCAAATATAATCTCAAAATAGGGACACAACTCTTACATTTAAAGAAGAGTACAATGTCTTATACAATTTCTAAATGAACAAGAATTTAGAATAAATGTTTTGTCCTCAGCATATGAAGACATACCCAAATCTTGAGAGAATATCTAAGTTTCCAACTTCAATTCTAACAATAACCTCACTTGCCAACACCTACACTTTGTATAAAATAAAAGAAAATATGGAATAGTACAATTAAGCACTAAGTATGATGACCATGCAAGAAATCATGTAGAAAGAGACATTTTGGTTGAAATAAGTTTTTCATGCTATTTTAAAAAGATATCATAAACCAAGGATAAAAGATATCATAGAAGTCAATCATCAATATAGAAGGTAATACTCCATAATTCACAAGGTATGACCATATTCATTAAGTAACCCATTTAATTATTTAGACCCTCTACATAAGGTTATCTTAAGACCCGCCTAAGTAAGACATAAAGCGGCCACCCATAAAACACCTTCATACCCACCTAGATGATCTTCAACATTACCCTAAGTAAGGATATTTCCTTTGCAACATAACACTACAAGCAACAGTTCATTACTGGACATACTATGAGAAAAAATTCATGCATTTAAGGGAATTCACATAATGGTATTGGAAGGCCTAGGGAACACACTCCAGTACCTTCAAATCCTACTCGTGCCATATGTAGATTGTTGTGACATCCGGGATTACCCCTTAAACATAACCTGCGTCATCCTCCTCTTTGAGGACTAAGACTAGCCTCTTAACTAACATCATTACATTCATTAGTCAAAATTAGCGGAAATTTAATACTTTTTACTACTTCTAAATTGCGGTTTACATAGACCTCTATGTTTCACATAGTATATATAGAGAGAGTATATATACCCTTAGTATATGAAGATTATATAGTCTTCTACTTTTATTGCACATAAATATATAGAATATAACATAGTCTCAAATAGTCATCTCATCATATAACCATCTAATAAGAATATAACAATTTGGGTCTAGCCCATACATCAATGAAATAAGACCAAATATAGGGAATACAATGTTTTAGTATCCAAACTAAATGGAAAGAACAAAAAAGTATGTAAAACTAAAGCAACATCATGAGTTTGATAGTGGCATTGCCCTTGGAAAGTGAGGACCTACCCAACTTGGATGATTAAGAATTCAAAGTCTTCTTCAAAGTCATTTCCAAAATCCCTTCAATGACCGGAACCTAAAATGTTGGGGGGAGAGGAAGAAATGGGGTTAGCACACCACTTGTACTGAGTATGAGACCATTTGCACATGTAATATCAAATCATGCTAAAAAGGGACTATTCATTAAGTATGCAATTTAATTTGCAAACCTTTATGCACATTAAAAAATACCATATCAATCAATAAGACATATTCCTTAAGTCATAGGCATATACATCATAAGGCCAACAATACAAGGCATAGTCAAATCTACATACATTTCATATAATTGAACACATAGTCAAAGTAACTCTATCATCAAGTTTTAATGGCAACAAGCATGAATAAACCATTACTCATGACCCTCTTTAAGTTCACTTGTGGAATAACTAAGCAAAGCCCCAAAACCTTACTTAATCAAGTAAACCTATCAAGAATCATAACCAATGTCCAACTTCACATAACATAGCATTAAGAGTATTATAATATCATACTTTAGCAATATAGACCAAATATATGTTTATAAGAGTAATCAATGTCACATAATGTCATTAACATGTAAGATCATTATATACATATCCTTTACATTCATAAGAATATAAGTACGTAAGAACATCCTCCAAGACTTCCCAAAGGATAACTAGTGCAATGTATAGGTAGAGTCTGATACCCCTACCTAGACTAAATTAATCCCCTTAGATCATCTTAGTTAGAGTTCAATCCTTTAGTTCATTTTACCTTTTAGGAAACATCTTTCCTTAACCTACATAGACCACGTGAACTAATGTTACACTGAAAGAAGGCGGACTACTTGCAAAGGTAGAAACAGAACATGAACATAGCAACTACCTGGATACACTAACTAGTATTCCTCTGGGGGCAACGTAGTTTAAGAACTAGGAGATATAGTTGGGATCCTCTTTGTTATACATGCATTATAATCTCCAATATAAAGAGTATAATAGTTATTCTACCTTTCCAATGTGGGAAGGGACACTCCTCATTCTAGTTCACTCGGTGCAAAGGTAGAGTCCCTTTTTTAAATGTCTTTAATACCTTTATTAATCATCATAGTTTAATGTAGATCATAGGGTCTAACCCTTGTATATAAATCATCATTATCATAGCTCAATAAGAATCTCATGACCATTGTCCTTTCATTACAACTCATTTAGGTAAGGTTAGCACATTTACATATCACTTCATAATAAGGCATGTTGGTAAATTATCATTGTCCTTATAAAATTTACATATTATCCAAAACCTCACAAACTATAGTGAAGACATTTAAATTCAACATCATACCAACACCTACTTAGACTAATCACAAGTCATCATAATTGAAGTAAAGTTTAGGATCATAGAGACTTACTCAATTTCCTTTAATAGACATTTTCACTGTTTTACCATCATCCAACCAATTACATCTAACAATAGGTGTAGTAACATCAATCAATAGTAATTAACACAAGAATTAGGTCAATTGCATCATTACTATTAACACTAATTCATAACCTACTTTTAAGGGGAATAGGGTTCATCATAAATTCTTCAATAAATATTTCCAATCCCAACAATTCTTTACCCTTAGCAATCCATTAACGAATTAGAATAGATAAAACAAGTCTAATGATCAATTCATACTTAAATTCGCATCAATTTACAATTAAGACCCAACATTTGGGGAATTGGGGAAAGGAACATAATCACCATGAAATTCAATAAATTAACATCAATGAACCAACAATATATACCTAATTAGTCATAAGTAATCACAATTAATCAATATCAATCATCAATTTGAAGTTCAGAAGAAAACTATTAGAATAGAAAAACCCTTGAATTGGGGAATTTAAAAATCAACTTTGAGAGGAAATCTTGGGAAAGGGAATCCCATGAGTGAAGAAACCATACCTTAATGAAGATTAGTTCTCGAAATTGAAGTTCAATCCTAGTGAAAATGGTCTTCTTCTTCAATCTTTCTTCTTCCTTCAATGGAGAATAAATAGAGAGAGAAACTAGAGAGAGGTAAGATCTTTTGGGTTTTGATTTGTGGATATTATTTGAGTTGGTAAATGTAAGGGAAACCTGGTTAAAAATCAATATATATACCCCCACAAAATACTAAAAAGAACCTCACTTAAGTTGACCCTGTAAAGAAGTCAAACTTCAAATCAAAATTTCAGAGTTTCGTCGGGGAACAAGTCCGTGAGTGGAGTTGTTACCGCATGATTTTCCAATTTGATTTTTGAGACAGTGAAGTCCACTACCTGCCCAAGACGCATACTTGATGTTTGCCCAAAATCCTCCAAAGTCCGCGACGTGGACTCACTCCTCCCATGTGTAATTTCTTGCTGCCTTAGGCAGCTTGCTAGGCTAAGTGTGTGGTCCATTCGTGGAACCCTAGGGCGACCCTTGGGGGGTCGTACCAGGACATTTTTACTCTATATACATGATTTTACCTATTTAAAGTCACTTACAAGTTTTAGACCTCATACGACACCTCTAAACCTTCCTGTAACCAAAGGATGTTTCACTAGTTATATTAGACTAGCTTACGGACGTCATGGACGTTTATTCAAGTCTTGACTCCAAAACTTCCTAAATGGTTTATTAACACTATTTTATCCTTTAAGACAGTGTTCCTAACCTTATAGAAAAATTTGAGTCTCTAGTCAAGGGAATAGACTTCTGAAGTGTTACATTATCCCCCCACCCTTAGGAACATTCGTCCCCGAATGACACTAAAATAATTTGCGATGAAAAGATAGACTCAATAGTAGCAGCCCAACCAACAACATACACCATTAACTTGAGTTACCACACAAGGCTCAAAGTCACAACATGAGGAACTTCCTTCTGACAACAACAACATGAGCTAAACATATCTCTAAAGAGTCAATTATGCCAAATCTTAACTTATCAACATGTTGCATATCATTTCATAAAGACATTACCATATCAAAATTCACAACATGCTCAAAAGCAAGAAGAATTACAATTATCAAGTCAATATACACAATTTCACTATAACTTCACTATAATGACATAAAAATGCACATTTTGCAAAACATCACCAAAAATCAAGCAATTTTTAGTCATTAGTTCATTATTAATAGGAATAACTAACCTTAGTTATCAAATATATGAGAGTAACGGGACTTCATTTAGGCCTCCCGTATTTCACCCTCAACTATGTGATTCTTCCATAACACCTTTAGGTAAGATACCTCGTTATTCTATAATGTATTTACTTGTCTATCAAGGATTTGAACCAGAACCTCCTCATATGAGAGGTTTGTACTTTAAAGCAAGACTCTGGATACACTTCTTAAGCAAAGAAACATGGAAAACCGGGTGAACCGAAGCCAATTCACTAGGCAACTTCAACTCATGTGTCACCTTACCAATCTTTTTCAAGATTTCTATAAGACCCCAAAAATGAATTAGGTAAAATAGATCATAACACGTTGTTCATGGTGTTATAAGGTCCTAAATTGGTCTATTATGTGGTATTGAGGCAGTTTATAGGATTTTAGGTGCATTGAAAGTCCAATGTCAAGGGACGACTAAGACGTTTGATAACTAAGTCACTTGTGTGCCTCATATATGGTTTTATCTGTGTATGTGCGATTCATGAGGTTTTAATGTATTTAAATGATTTATTATAGCATATATAGTCAATGTGTTGAGTTTCACGAAGTGTGGAGGTCAAACGTCCAAGAACGTCAATGACGTTCAAAAGATGTGCCTTCAAATAACCTTGCGTGTCTAAGCCTGTTTCGTTGCGTTTTACGTGTTTGTTTTTTATGAAATTCATATGAGAGGTGAAAAAATTGTATACAACCATATTTTAATTGCAAACCTCCGCTCAAACATCCCCAAGGACCATCCAAGGGTCCTTGAGGAAGGACACTAAAAGTGGTGCAAAGACTGTCCAAGGCAGCCCCAAATGATGGAGGCAATCGACGGCTCCTGGGCCAATTGACGCCCCGTCGATGGGTGTAGTTAGTGGAGACTTGTTATTGGGAGGTAATAGACCCATGGTGAGTCTTTGAACTCAACGACGGAAGGACAGGATGGTCCGTTTGTTGACAAGTAGTCCATCGACTGCCCAAACATCGATGGAGTTAGTGTTTCTGCGCGGGCCACTGTTAAGTGAGTGGTGAAAGTGTAATTTCACCTAAATTTCAAATAATAGTATTTGAGGTTACTTAAGGGTCTTTTGGGCATTTTAAATGTGTATATAAGTCTTAAACACATTGAAGACTTCATTCTTCGAAATCAAAAACCTTTTAATTTTCTTAGAAATTCATTAAAACTCCATTGATGTCCAATGTCAAGGAACAGCTTGGTGAGACAAATTTAGTGAAGATTCTTCATCAATGTGAAGAATTATCTTCATCAAGTTATGTATTTTTATCATTGAAACTCTCTTCATCAAGGATCCCAACACTCAAGAAGTTTTCTATCGTTTCCAAAGTTGAATTATCCAATATGTTGATTCTACCATGGATTCTTGCATCAATTGTTTCTAAACGTTTAGTATGGATTAAATTTTTATTGTATTTATTATTCAAACCTAAATTACCTATGAACCCATGAATTGGAGGAACCCTAGATTTTTACTAAGTTATGGGTTACTTGATATTGACCTAATGTATATGAATTATGGTGTAGATTTCTATGGGCTGTCTAATGATATAATAATTGTAATAAATTTATATCTATGCGGTATTGGATTTATGAATATGTAGTAATTTTACCTAGTTTCATAAATATTATTATAATTATGTTGAATTGTTGGTTATGGCCATGGCTAAGGGCATTGTGATATCAAATGTGGTGATATGGCATTAGATTGAGGTTTTGAGGATGATGTGGTTGTAAGCTTCCCTTTTTCCTTTACATTGATGTTAATTATACTTCAATTATATTGTGATTGGGTGGTCCACTTATGGTGGCAGTGTTATGTGCTTTACTTGCAATCAATGTGGCCTTGTCTTTGTTACTTTATGCAATATGATGAACATGGACTTCTTGGAAAAATACTTGAAGTAATGTGGATATTTGTGTAGTTGATTATGTGATTCATGAAAATATCTATCTACATATGAATTCATATATATGTTTTTCTATTCATGTTAAGTAGGTGATCATGTTCGACTATGATTGTGGCTTTGTATGTGTAGTCTTAGGGTTGATGTATGCCATTCCTACTTGACTTTATGTGTCTATGATAGTCATAATTATGATGATAAAATAGTATACAGGATGACTTAAATGATGTTAAGAGAGTCTTTTATGTGAAACCTTGAACTTAGTTGTAAGGTTATGAATGTTGAAGTCGTAAGACGTAACAGCATCATTCAAAGTAAAGGAATGATGGACTTAAGGTTAATTGGTTGGAATAGAATCATATTAATCCTTAGGAAAGTCATCATGAGCTTCTTGTCACCACTGTAACGTAACCCTAAAGGACCTTTTTAGTAGGGTAAATGTAATAGGTTTATAAAAAAGATATGGAACCCTTTTATATGAACCTTATGTGTGAATTAGTCTATGAGAAAGAAGGCTAGCGCCGAGTGAGTATGGCAAGGGAAGTAGTTCTAGTTAAAGAATGAGACTATATTACAAAGCATGCCCTTCATATTCCTTAACCATGTGCCTACATGGGATGTGTCTAAGTTCTACCATTGGCAAGTAGAACACCCTCATCGGAGTAGGTTAGAACTTCGGATTACATGTCTTGCTATCATAGTCTGTGTTGGTTATTGTCTATTCTCATCATGTGGGATGCTTATTAGCCTTAGAGAAGTTCTATGAAGTTTAGGTGGTGGTATGGGACGCTATATAGACATTGCACAATAGGCTTTTAAGGTGTTAGTTAGAGTCCCTAGGTCTTATCTATGATCATTACTTGAATATCCTTTATGCGTTGAATGTGTAACACTTTGACAATCCAAGACATGTTTTAAAGCCTAACATAGGTGTCATAAAGTCAAAACACTGTTTCTAAGTCCATTTTTAATGAATATAGATCATTTAGGATGTTTAAGAACCAAAACGTCCAAATCATCCGGGAAGTTGGGTCAAAGGGATATTAGTGTGCCTTAGCCTTTTTTACTAACTTTTAGGAGTCGAAAATGTACGAAAATTTGTGGAAAGGTGGATAATAGGTGTTTAAGTTGTTCCATGGTTAAAAGATCCGGGTAAGACTCCCCAAAGACCAACAAAGGGCCCTTGAAGAGGACCCCTGTATTTATATGCAGCACTGCCTGGCAGTGTGCATCGACGGGACAGAAGAAGGACCGTGTATGGATCGACAGGGCGTCCACGAACATCCCAAACTTAATATGTATTAGAAGGTCCCTTTACCTGCACACCATCTGGACTCAAAGACGGAGTGTCGAGGTGCAGGTTATGGTCCGTGTGTGGATCGATGGGGCATCGATGCCACAGTCGTCCCATACTTAGACGAATTGGAGGAAGCCCTCACCTGAAAATTCTCTGACTGAGACGATGGAGTGCAGGACGGAGGAGGGTTGTCCTTCAACTCATAGACGGCCCGTCGATCGGGGTCTCGTCTGTGAGGGTCGGGTTTCACTATTAAATATTAAATGCTTTTATTTAATTAATTAAGTGGTAAGGGGTTAGTTGGGGTTAAAGAGAAACTAATTAAGTTGATTAAGTCCAACTATAAATACCCTCAACCCTCATTAACCTAAACACAACTCTCAAAATAAACTCTCTTCCTTATCTCTTGTTTCTCTCTCAACCTTAACTCACCATTGAAGACTAGAAAGGAATAGGGTTTGGGGGATGGAAAGGGACGAATTCACCATAAAATTGTTGACAAACATTAAGATATGGGTTCTAGTCACCTTTGGGATTCTTTCTCAAAGGGTTCCTTCAAAATATATTTCAAAAAGTTGACTTTTATTATGGGTTTAATTCAATTACGAAATTGAAGTTATGGATTGAGTTATTAATGATTTTTAGGTTTATATTGATTAGATTAAAATGTAATCCAATTTATTTATGGTAATTGTTGATGGTTTGGTCTAAATGGAAGAATATGATCCTCTATCCCTAACCCTAGGTAGTGATCTTAATCTATATTGTATTGTGATCATTCAATTGAGTTGATTGTTGATTAAATTACTAATCTATGGTGTTATTATGATCAAATTAGGATGAATTATACTCCTATCATACTTGTTCTTGAGATGTGATTTAGGTTATAAATTATAATGTGAAATTAGCTTATGTAACTTGTCTCAAGTTGTGATCTAAAGATGAATTGTGTTATAGATTTTAAATTTGCCTTGTTATTCTATTGGTTATCATTGTGTGATGATGTTGTTCCCCAAGTTGGGTTGCGTTATGGGTTGATGCTACGACCTTGATGATACACTGTGATGAAGACTTGGCAAGTCCTAGAATATCTATCTTTTCTTCTAGTTGTGATTAATTGTTGTTTAGTCATGATATTACATTGGAGTATGCCATATACTAGGATTATAGGGTGGTATGATGTTTAATTGAAATGTCTTGACTATGTTGTGAGGTTTATTAAGGTGACAGTGATATAAGGAGGGTGAAAACTATTAATGTGCCTTAATATGCTATGAAATTCTGATGTGTTAATCTCACTTATGTGAATTATGATGAAATGACTTAAAATCATACAATTATTATTGAGATATTGATGATGATGATTATACAAGGGGTATACCCTATAAACTAAATTAATCTATGATTGATAATTAAAGGCTTAAAGACATTTCAAAAAGGGACTCTAGCTTAGCACCGAGTGAACTAGATAGAGGAGTGTCCCTTCTCACATAGGGAAGGTAGCAACACTATATTACTCTTGAGATTGGAGACTATAATACATGGTGCATACAGCGGGTCCCAAATAAATCTCCTAGCTCTTGAACTATGTTGCCACAATAGGAATACTAGCTAGTGGATCCACGTAGTTTCTATGTTTCATATTTTGGTACTACCTTGGAAAGTAGTCCACCCTCTTTCGGTGTAGGGTCTTATGACACCGATTCCACACTATCTCATATGGTCTATTTTGATTAGGTCAATATCTTACCAAAAGGATAAAATTAGTTAAAGGACTTGAACTCTAACTTGGATAACATAAGGGGTCTAGCTTAGTATAGGTAGGGGTATGAGAGTCTACCTAGACATTGTACTAGTTAGCCTTGAGGGGAATCTTAGGAGGAGGTTTTTATATATGTGTATTTTATGATAATATATGATGTGTGTGTGTGTATATATATATATATATATATATATATATATATGTATATATATATATATATATATATAATGACTGTGGCACATTGTTGATACTATATATTGATTAGTTCATTTAGGAATATGCCTTGGGTTATAATGATAATATATGATGAAATGCAAGTCTAAATGTCATAATATGTAAAGTTAAGCATTGGTCATGTTTTCTTGTTGAGGATACTTGAATGAGTAAGGTTATGAGGCTTTGGTTGGTCATTGCACTTGGTGACTTGATAAGGACTTGTGAGTAGTTGTCTTGCTTATTATGATATGTTTAACTCTTGTTCATTATTGTGATAATATTCCTCGATGTTAGGGTTGTAGTAAATCATGGTTTCAAGTATGTTGGGATAATTATTACTTGTATGATAGTGAGCACGTTGGTTGATTGATATGACTTACTTGACATTGCATTAAGTCCCTAAACGGGTAAAGTGGCATGTTAATTACTAAAAAGCCCATTTATGAATGTTTTGCTTGTGTATGTGCATAAGATCTCCTACTTAGTGCATGTGGAGTACTAACCCCATATTCTTCCCTTTTCCCAACGATTTTAGTTTCTAATTGTTGAAGATTTTGGAAGACAATATTGTTGAAGGCTTGGATTCTTCCTTTCATCCAAGTAGGGTAGGTCCTCCACTTTCGAGGGTAATGCCATCCTATAGCTGTGGATTCTTTCATGAGCTTATTGACTCTATGATTCCTTTCCTTGTTAATTGAATATTATACTTTCATATGACTTATACATGGTCTTGTTTAATTGATGTAAGGGTTATGCTCATATTGTGATATTCTTTTAGATGGTATGAGATGAGACAATCAGTGAGACTATTTCTATATTTTTATATGTATGTGCAATAAAAAGGTCTATGTATACTCGATATGAATATATATTATGTATATGTACATGTCTATGTAAACCTACAAGTAGTGATAATGAAATTTTTAAATTTTTTCCGCATTTTTAAACTTATGAATGTAATGATATGAATCTAAAAGGCTAGCCTTAGTCCTTCAAAAGGACGACGACGCTGATTACGTCTAGGGGGTAAACCCTGATGTGACAAACTTGATATCATAGCAAAAGGTTGAATATCGTTGAGTTATGTCTCTCTCTAACACGTCTATGTAGATTTGTATTCATAATTGTGAAGCACGCCACACTTTTGAGTAGGAACCTATATGATTCTTAGGAATCGCTGTCTTTCTTGGAAATATTATATTGTGCCAATCGATTATACATATGGTGTACTTTTGCATCTAATCTTATTGTTATGCTTATAGGAAGTATGAACACTCTTAAGGAATGCGGCTCAAAGACTTAAGAAGGAAGTTGCTAATACGGGAGCTCTTCCCCATGATGAGCAACTTTCTCCACTTGAGGAAAATGCTAATGTTGATCAAACCCCGACTAAAGCTCCATCTATGATGGAGGCGGATATGAGGGCTATTCTTTCTCAAATGTCCCAAGCCATGACTACTCAAGCACAAGCTGCGACGGTTCAAGCCCAATCTATGACGGCCTAATCCAATTGGGATATTGCTTCCCGTTCTCATCAACAAGTCAATACTATGGCTTCTCATCTAAGGTACTTCTCTCGAATGAACCATCCTACTTTCTATGGATCTAAGGTTGATGAAGACCCTCAAGAATTCATTGATGAGGTCTATAAGATACTATATGCTATGGGGGTGTCTTCAAGTGAGCACGCCGAGTTGGCCACATACCAACTTAAGGATGTGACTCAAACTTCTTATGTGCAATGGAGGGATAATAAGCCTTTGAGGGGTGGTCCAGTGACTTGGGAGATCTTTAAGGAGGCTTTTAGATCGGTTTTTCCCTAGAGAGATGAGGGAGGAGAGAGTGACTGAGTTCATCAATCTTCGCCAAGGAGGGAAGAGTGTTGATTAGTACTCTTTGGAATTCATTACGTTATCCAAATATGCTCCTTCTTTGGTCTCCGATCCTAGAGACCAAATGAGCCATTTCTTGACGGGGGTGTTAGAGGACTTACAAGAGGAGTTCCAATCAGCCATCCTATATGACAACATGAACATTTCCCATCTTATGGTTTATGCAATAAGGGTTGAGGATGCAAGGGCTAAGCAAAAAAGTAGAGATGATAAGAGAACAAGGTCATTTAATGGAGTTTCTTAAAAGAATAGGCTTGAGTTACAAGACCAGCCTAAATTTAAGAAGTAGTTTTCTAATAAGTTCCTTCCAAATTCCCAAGAGCTAGTGGTGATAGGGTGTCTAACCCAAAATTCAAGAAGGGAAGGTTCTAATTCGCCAAATGAGATGCGAACTTGTGGAAAGTGTGGTAAAAAAGCACTATGGTGATTGCCTTAATGGGATGAATAATTGATTTAGTTGTGGCAAGACTGGTCACAAGATGAGAGATTGTCCAAACTTGAAGAGTCAAGTAGTGTCCAAGCTCAAGCAAGTGGTTCTAGTGATGATCCAAAGAAGAACGGCTTGTATTCTCTCCACCCTAGGGATGAGCAAGAGACCTCTCCTAATGTGGTGATCGGTATGTTGAAAGTTTTCTCGCTTGATGTATATGACTTACTTGATGTCAGCGCAACTTTATTATTTGTTACACCTATAGTAGCTAAAAATTTTGAAATTTTACCTTATGTTTTGCATGAACCTTTTATAGTGTCTACTCCGGTGGGTGAGTCGGTTGTAGAGAAAAAGGTGTATAGTAGTTGTCCTATGATGTTGCCTAATAGAGTCTCTTATGTTGATCTAGTAGAATTCGATATGCTTGTTTTGCATCCATTGATTGTGGGACAAGAGTGGTGAGGTTTAACTTCCCAAATGAACCCGTAATTGAGTCGAAGGGGAAATTCTATTCCTAGAGGTTGTATTATTTCTTGTCTAAAAGCATGAAAAATGATCTCTAAAGGGTGTCTTTATCATATAGTAAGAGTCCAAGATCTAGACTCCGAAGTTCATCCCATTGAGTCAGTAACCGTAGTGAGTGAGTTTTCAGAGGTCTTTCCCAATGACCTTCCCGATATTCCTCCAGAACGGGAAATTTGATTTGGAATTTATTTGCTACTGGATACAAATCCCATTTCAATTTCTCCTTAACGGATGGCTCCGACCGAGTTTAAAGAGTTGAAGGCTCAACTCAAGGAGTTAATAGATAAGGGTTTTATAAGGCCTAGTATTTCTCCTTGGGGTGCTCTGGTTTTTTTTTTGAAGAAGAAAGATGGGTCCTTGAGAATATGTATTGATTACCACCAACTCAACAAGGTCACCATTAATAATAAGTACCCTCTCCCTCGGATTGATGACTTGTTTGACAAACTCCAAGCGGCAAGTTACTTTTCAAAGATAGACTTGAGGTCAGGGTATCATCAACTTAGGGTGAGAGGGGAGGATATACAAAAGACGACCTTTCAGACTAGATATGGGAATTATGAGTTCTTGGTCATGGCTTTCGATCTCACTAATGCTCCGGCGGAATTATGGACCTAATGAATAGAGTAGTTCGAAATCACCAAGATTCATCTGTCATTATCTTCATTGATGATATATTGGTATATTTGAAGAATGAGGATGATCAGATGGATTATTTGAGGATAGTATTGCGAACCCTTAAAGAACATCAATTGTATACGAAATATAGTAAGTGTGAGTTTTTGTTGAGGTCGGTAACTTTTCTAGGGCACATCATCTCTAGTAAGGGAGTTGAGGTAGACCCAAGGAAAACGAAAGTGGTGAAAAACTGGCCTAGACCATTGACCCAAATGACATTAGGAGTTTCTTAGTTTTAGCGGGTTACTATCGGAGGTTCGTGGATGGTTTCACGTCCATTGCATCTCCTTTGACTACTTTGACCCAAAAAAGTAAAAAGTTTGAGTGGTCGGAGGCATGTGGGAAGAGTTTCAAATTATTGAAATATAGGCTTACTTCTGCTCCGGTGTTGACCTTACCGGAGGGTACAACGAGTTTTGTGGTATATCGTGACACATCCCGAGTGGGTTTGGGGTGTATGATTATACAAAACGGGAAGGTGATAGCTTATGCCTCTATGCCACTAAACGTACATGAGAGAAACTACCCCACTCATGACCTTGAATTAGCATCTGTGGTGTTTGCTTTGAAAATTTGGAGGCATTACTTGTATGGGGTTCATGTTGATGTTTTTACCGATCATAAGAGTCTACAATATGTGTTTACCCAAAATTAGTTGAATCACCCCGGCAAGGCTAATGTAGATGAGGATGCCCTAAGTTGGATGACTATGGGTAGTGTATTACATCTTGACGAAGCCAAAAAGGACCTAAAAAGGTAAGTACATATGTTGTCTAGGTTGGGGGTGAGGTTGGAGAGTTCTCCAGATGGGGGTGCCATACTTTATCATAACTCCGAGCATCTTTAGTGTTTGAGGTAAAGTCGAAACAACACCTTGATTAGACTTAATGGAGTTGAAAAATCAATTCTCGGCAACTTGAATGAATCATTATCCTTAGAGGGAGGATGTGTTAAGGTACCAAGGGAGATTATGTTTCCCCGATGTAGATGAGTTGAGGGATCCGATCTTAGAAGAAGCACTGAGTCCCGCTACTCAATTCATCTAGGGTCGACAAAAATGTGCCATGACCTAAGGAGATATATTGGTGGGAAGGTCTAAAAAGGGACATAGCGGAGTTTGTCACTAAGTGTCCAAATTGCCAACAAGTAAAGGCCAAACACCTAAAACCGGGTGGCCTACTACAATAGATCCAAATTCCTACTTGGAAGTGGGAAGATATCAATATGGACTTTGTAGTAAGTTTACTTAGACCCAAAATACCCATCATTCCATATGGATGATTGTGGATCGATTGACTAAGTCTACTCGATTTATTCCCGTCATATCATCATATTTGGAGGAGGATTATACAAAAATATTCCTAGATAAGATTGTCTTCTGACATGGCATTTCTTTATCAATTTTATCGGATCGAGGTGAATAGTTCACATCTAGATTTTGGATGCGTTCCAAAAAGGGTTAGGTACTCCGGTGAAGTTGAGCACCACTTTTCATCCCCAAATGGATGGTAAAAAAGAGCGTATGATACAAACCCTTGAAGATATACTTAGAGCATTGGTATAGACACTTACCTTTGGTGGAGTTTGCCTACAACAATAGTTTTCATTCATCCATTTTCATGGCTCCCTATGAAGCCTTGTATGGTAGGAGGTGTAAGTATCCTATTGGATGGTTTGAAGTGGGTGAGCCATTGTTTCTTGGTACCGAGTTGATTTATAAGACTTTGGAAACGGTTCATATCATAAGGAACCGGTTGCAAATGGCTTATAGTCGGCATCAGTCTTATGACGATCATAGGAGAAGGGATTTGGAGTTTGAAGAAGGTGATATGGTGTATTTGAAAATTTCATCAATGAAAGGGATGGTTAGATTTGGAAAGAAAGGGAAATTGAGTCCTCGTTATGTGGGTCCCTATGAAATCTTGCAAAGGGTTAGTAAGGTTGTCTATGAATTGAAACTTCCTAGTGAATTGTCTTCAGTTCATCCGATTTTCCATGTTTCTATGTTGAAAAAGTGTATCGGTGATCCCGAGTCCATTCTTTCTATAGAGGGTCTTGGTGTCTAGGATAACGTCACTTATGAGGAAGTTTCGGTTCAAATTCTTGATAGACAAGTCAAGAAGTGGAGGAATATGAAGTGGTTTCCGTGAAGGTGTTATGGAAAAATCATCTAGTTGAGGTGCAACATGGGAGGCTGAGGCCGACATGAAGTCTCGTTACCCTCATCTCTTTGTGAATTAAGGTCAGTCATTCTTTATTAATAATATAAATTTGAATAGAAATTTATGTTTCTTGATTTTTTGGTGAAGTTTTGCACATTATGCATGTTTGAAAGAAATTACAGTGAAATTACTGTAGTATTGCTCTTAAAAACTTGAAATTTTTCTTTTTGCTTGTTTTGAGTTATGTTTCGCATTTTGATATGGTGAGTCTTCATGAAATGAGTTTTGAGTTATGTTTCGCATTTTGATATGGTGAGTCTTCATGAAATGATAGGTACCATGTTGTTAAGTCGAACTTTGTTCTAACTGACTCATGTAATGTAGGTTGATCTCAAAAGTGTTGAGAGAAGGAAATGCCTCATGATGAAGTGTTTTGATCCTTATGTGTGGTAATATAAGCATTAAGTCAATATCAATTCAATAGGCTTAATAGTCAAAAGATCTAAGAATATTCAATACTCAATTGATAAAATTGAAACATCCTATAAACCAATTAACCACAATCTATATATGAATCAAAAGCCCATAACAATCTACACGTGAATTCATCAATATTAAAGCATGATCACACAACCCATATTTAAGTCAAATTTGAGAGATTGTGAAGATCAAGGGTTCATGGATAATTTAATTTGAAAAAATTAATTAAACATTAATAACATCATATCTTAACGTTTGAAAACCATTTATGCAAGAACCAAAGTCTTAGAGTAGAAATTGGACTTTCATCTTTTTGAAATCTTTGAAAATCATACTTGAAATTTTCTCTAAGGTGATAGAAAGCCTTTGATGAATAACTATCATACCTTATTTGAATAATCCAAATCTGATTGAATAAGAAACTCCATTGAAGACCCATCTTCAAGCTCCATCTTCACTTTGAACTCACATGGAGGTTTTTGGAGAATCTGTAGGAGGGAAGGGGTTTTTATTTAGATTCTAGAGTTTAAATGAGAGTTGAATCAATTATATACTCTTAAAATATCCCTAAACACCTAAAACAATCGTCCCCGTGTTTTATAAGACTTGGAGTGAATTTCCCAAAAACCCCAAGTCCTAACACAAAAAAGCGAGATTTTTCAGAACCATCGATGCCCAAACCAATGGACCGTGGTCTCAGCCACGCCCCGTCGTTGGAGTCTTGTGGGTTTCTTCAGAGGCTGCTCAACCAGAAGGCAACTTGTCTCCATCTACAAGACCCATTGACGGGCCGTTGCCTGTTCGACTTGCCGTAGTTTGGGTCGTCGTTTGGCCACTGCCTGGCAGTGTTGAGCACCAAGTTGGGGTCCTTCTTTAGGGACCCTAGTGGGTCCTATGTGGAGTCGTACCCAGACGTTTCCAACCCAAATATGTTAATATAAAAGTTTAAGACCTACCAAATGAGTTTAATCCAAAACAAACACGTAAAATTTGATGGAACATACATAGATAGACAAGGTCGTTTCAAGGCAAGCCATTCGAACGTCATGGACGTTCTTGGACGTTTGACCTCCAAACTTCACGAAACATGACACACTGACTCTATACACTATAATAACTCATTTAAGAACCTTATAAACGAATAAATCACACATAAACATTTAAAACCACATATTAGGCATGTAGGTGACTTAGTCGTTGAACGACTTGGTCATTCCTTGATGTTTGACTTCCAAAGCACCTAAACTCTTTGACACTGCCTCATACACACATTATAAACCATTTTAGGACCTTATACCATCACTAAAACCATGTTAGGATATATATTTTCTTAAATCATTTTCGGGATCTTACAATGGAGTTATGAACTAGATATGGAACCCTTTTATATAAACCATAGGTGTGAATTACTCCATGAGAAAGAAGGCTAGCAGCGAGTGAGTATGGTAATGGAATTAGTTCTAGTTAAACAATTAGACTAGATTACAAAGCATGCCCTTCATATTTCTTAACCATATACCTACATGGAATGTGTCTAAGTTCTACTATTGGCAAGTAGAACACCCTCATCAAAGTAGGTTAGAACTTTGGATTCCATGTCTTGCTATTATGGTCTATGTCTGTTATTTCCTATTCTCAAAATGAGGGATACTTACTAGCATTAGAGAAGTTCTATGAAGTTTAGGTGGTGGTACGGGACGCTTCTACACATTGCACAATAGGCTTTGAAGGTGTTAGTTAGAGTCACAAGATCTTGTCCAAGACCATTAATTGAATGTCCTTTATGTGTTGAATTTCTCCTAAATGAACTAAAAAATGTAATGACTTAAGTTAAGTAAGAATGTATGTTAATGGAATAAGTACTTATCTAGAGTAGCTAAGGGTTGTCAAGTTAAGGTGTGAAGGGGGCATATGAATGGTCACTTCGTACCTTACCTATATGAGTCTTAAGGATGACTCTTGTTAGGAAAGATGTTGATTAGGTGGACATGTTCTAAGCCTTAGGTAGTCTTAAGGATTATTTAGGTAGTCTTGAAGTGGTCAAACATGGACGTTATCTTCTTGATCTACTTAAGTAAGTCTTCTAATAGCCTTTGGAAGGAGAATGTCATGTTATCAATGTGATAATACTTTGATGTCTTGTAAGTGTGTATGTTACTTATTATAAGTGTTCTTGCGGGTCATTTCGGTATGCTTAGGGAGTTTTTATGGGTGGTCTCTCTTTGTTTTGCTTAAGTGGGTCTTAGGATAGCTTTTAGTTGGAAGACTACACTTTAAGAAGTGTTAAGAAGGAAGGAGAAGTACTATACTGTATAGTGAAAGTAGATTACTATAGAATGAGCTCAAAAATGTGAATAATTGGATAAATGTTATCTTATGTGCTTCTTAGTTGTCAAATGTTATTATTATGAATATAATATGATTTTTAAATTAAAAGATGCATATTTCTATTAAATGTTCGTTTCCATGATTTTTATGCATTATACCATACTTAGCACATGTGGTTGTACGAACTCCACGCTTTTATCTATCTCTATAGTTGTTAGTAGGTGAGGAGCATTTAGGAAGTGAAGACTTGGACCGTAGCATCGTTCAAGAAAAGTCAAAGTATTCCCTCATTTGATTTGAGGGCATAGATGTATTTTATATTTTCCATTTGATGTTTTGTAATAGGCTAACTATTTTTATATCCGTTTTCTGTATGGCCCGTGTCCCGAGTATTCTCGTGTCTTAAGTTTTATAAGATTGAGCCTTAGTGTTTCCTATGACTTTATATGAAAGAGTTTTTAAAGACTGTTATATTTTGTGAAATTTTTTTAATTATGCACTACTTTTCACTTTGTTTATGCATAAATTATATGTAAGGGCTTATACGAGATCTCCGAGAGGTCAAGTACGCCGGTTGCAATTCGAGATTGCCCCTAACTTCTAGGGTGTGGTTTCGAGATGTGAAATTTCATAGGGAACCACATAACAAGGACTCAACATCCCTTTCTTGCCAAATCTAACCACCCCTTTCATAGGCAAAATTTTTAAATACACTTTATCACCTTCTTCAAACTCTAAATCCCTTCTCCTATGATCCGCATAAGACTTTTCCCCACTATAGGTTGTTTGCAACCGGTTCCTTATATTTTGAACCTTCTCCAAAGTCTTATGAATCATGTCGAGACCTAAAAATGAAGACTCGCCCACTTCAAACCATCCAATTGGAGATCTACATCTCCTACCATATAAGGCTTCATAAGGAGCCATATATATAGATTAATGGTAGCTATTTTTGTAAACAAACTCCACCAAATGCAATTGTTTATCACAAATTCCTTTGAAATCAATAATACAAGCTCTAAGCATATCCTCAAAGGTTTGAATGACACTCCTCCTACAAGTCATCCGACACTCCCATTACAAAGTGGTTCATTTCATCTCTATGAATGGAAACAAAGGAAGGAGAATATTTTAACTATTGAGTGATTTGAAGGAGTATTTGAGCACACTCATACCTCCTTAGTGAAGGTTGATGAACTCCACCACCTTGGCTTCCCTCTTCTCCCAAGGAAAAAATCTGTCAAGAAAAGCCTTCTTGAAAATTTCCCAAGTCACAGGCTCACCCCTTAACAGCCTATTGTCCCTCCATTGTACATACCATGTTTGATCCACACCTTTGAGTTGGTAAGTGGATAATTCGGCCTTCTTACTAGTATTCAAACCCATAGCATAGATGATCTTGTAGATTTAATGAATGAAGTCATGGACCCATCGAAAGGGGGATGCATCGTAGTGAAATCCCTTAGACAATTAGACATGGTAGCACTTGTTAGTTTGCTCGGGGTACAACCTCCCGATTAGCTTGGGTAGTCATGGATTGAGCTTGGGTAGTAGCATCTTGTTCTTGAGTAGTAATGGCTTGGGCGATTTGGAAAAGAGCAACCCTTATGTCACCATCCATAAAAGGAGGAGAATCAACTGGAGCTTGGTCATCATTAACTTCTTTTTCAAGAGGAGAGACTTGATCACCACGGGGATGAACTCCTTCATTGGCAATATCTTTTTCAATTCCTCGTGTCACGTTCCTTGAATATTCATTTCCTATAATCACTATAAGAAGATTAGACGCTAAAAGCACGTAGAGCTTAACTCTAGAGGCACGATATTGGACTTCCAAGAAGGTGAGAGTTTCCTAAGCATCTTATAGATTCCTATACATAAGTATGGCACGCTTCACAATTATGAGTAAGAATATACATAGACGTGGTTGAGATAGACCTCAACTCAAAGATATCCAACCTCACGTTCTGATACCAAGTTTGTCACATCCCGGAATACCCCCTGGATGTAACTGGTGTCATTGTCCTCTTTGATGATGTAACACCTTGAAAATTCAAGACTCATTGTGAAGATCGACATAGGTGTCATAAAGTCTAAACCCTATTTCTAAGTACATGTTTAATGAATATAGGTCATATAGGAGGTTTAAGAACCAAAACGTCCGGGAAGTTGGTTCAAAGGGATGTTAGTGTGTTTTAGCCTTTTTAACTAACTTTTAGGAGTCACAAATGTACGGAAATTAGTGGAAATGTAGCTAATAGTTGTTTGAGTTGTTCCATGGTTGAAACGTCCGGGTATGACTCCTCAACGACCAACCAAGGTCCCTTGAAGAGGACCCCAATAGTTTGATGCAGCACTGCTTGGCAGTGTGCATCGACCGGACAAAAGATGGTCCATGTGTGGATCTATGGGGCGTCAATGCCACCGTCGTCCCACACATAGGCTGGTGGAGAAGGTAACTTCACCTGCACAGTCTCTGGACTCATCGACGAAGTGCAGAGGTGAAGGCTACGGTCCATATAAGGATCAACCAAGTAAGGTAGGTCCTCAACTTTCGAGGGCAATGCCATCCTCTAGCTTTGGATTTTGTTATGAGATTATTGACTCCATAATTTCTTTCCTTTTTTATTAAATATTGTACTTTCACATGATCTATACATGGTCTTGTTGAATTGATGTAAGGGTTATGCCCATATTCTGATATTCGTTTAAATGGTATGAGATGAAATAATTGTTGAGACTATTTTTATATATGTATGTGCAATAAAATTGGAAGGCTATGTAACCTTCCTATATGAAAGGTCTATGTGTACTCGATATGAATAAATATTATGTGTATGTAGAGGTCTATGTAAACCTCCAAGTAGTGCTGATAAAAGTTTTAAATTTTTCCGCATTGTTCAACCTATGAATGTAATGGCATGAGACTAAGAGGCTAGTCTTAGTCCTTTAAAAGAACAAAAACCCCGGTTAGGTCTAGGGGGTAAAACCGGATGTGACAAAGGACTAATACTAGCCTCTTCGTTTACATCATTAAATTCATAGGTCAAAATTTATGGAGATTTAGAACTTTTTACTACTTGTACATTGAGGTTTACATAGACCTCTACGTACACATAGTATATATATCGAGTATACATAGACACTTCGTGTATGAAGGTTACTTATTCTCAAATAGTCGTCTTATCTCATAACCATCTAATAAGAGTATAACAATTTGGGCCTAGCCTATACATCAATTAAATAAGACCACATATAGGTCATACAATCTTTGGTATCCAAATGAAAAGGAAAGAACATAAAAGTCTATAAAACTAAAGAAACATCATGAGATTTATAGTGGCATTGCTCTCGGAAAATGAGAACCTACCCAATTTAGATGTTTAAGAATTACAAGTCTTCTTAAAATTCGTTTCCAAAAGCCCTTCAACAACTGGAACCAAAAAAATGTTGGGGGAAATGAAGAAATGGATTAGTACACACTTGTACAAAGTATGGGACCATATTCACATGTAATATCAAATAATGCTAATAAGGGACATTTCATTAAGTATGCAAGTAACTTTGAAAACCTTTATGCACATTAAACAAGATCATATCAATTAATAAGACATATTCCTTAAGTCATAGGCATGTACATCATAAGGCCAACAGTACAAGGAATTGTCAAATCAACATGCATATCATATAATTGAATACATAGTCAATGTAACTCTATCATCAAGTTATAATGGCAACAAGCATGAATAAGAGCACATTTTATCATAACCAAAGCAAGACACTTACTCATGACCCTCTTTAAGTCCACTTGTACAATAACTAAGCAAATCCCCATAACCTTACTTAATCAAGTAAGCCTATAAACAATCATATTAATGTCCAACTTTACATAACAAAGTATTAAAAGTACATAATATCATACTTTAGCAATAAAGACCAAATACATGTTCATATGTGTAATCAACAACACATAGTGTCATTAACATGTAAGATCATTATATACATATCGTTTACATTCACTTTTGGAGGAATTTCCTGCTCCACATTATATCATGTTACTGCATCACTTTTAAGAACATCATTCCAATTTCTAATAAAAGCACATTTATGCAACATTTGCAAGATCATATTTAGGCATGCTCATAAATTAACTTATGCAACATTTATACAATTTATTATAGAGGCACGCCAACATGAACGATAAAGTCAATAAAGGTCATTTTTAGCATATAACCGTAAATTCATAAAAACATGCAATATTATGAGGGGATCAATGAAACTCTTTTTCGCAAAGACTCCCAAAATATGAAACATGCTACTAGGAAATTCTAAATGTCAAGCTTGAATAGAATAGAAGAGAAAATACAAAATCCCTTTTACCCAAATATTCACTACTCTCCTCCACTTGGGACCAACCCATCTCTAATTATAATGATCCAACACCAAAATATCCCATCACAAGACAAAAAGGAATTATAACTTATGTCACCTTTATCCAGATTTGCTTCCATGTTAGGTTGAAGAACATAGAAATGATTCTTCTTTTGTTCACGAACAATCAGACCAATATAAAGAGATTTCTTGACATATCTTCCCCTAATAGCAATAGTAGGAAAATATCTCACGTTTTAATAATTCTTCCCAAATCTATAGCATCCACTAGTATCGGCTAGAAACTTCCCAAAATGTTTCTTTCCATGAGAAAGTAGGTTTATCAAGTTGGTAACAACCACCTCTTTCATATTTAGCCTTAGAAACACTGAGAAATCCTTAATTTGAAGCCCTCTTCTTAAACCTAGGTTGACCTTTTTCATCGGTTCTTCCCATTTTCACATCTCTACGCCTCCTCTCAAGCTTAGATTCATCAATGGATTGAGCATACAAAATTTAGCCTAGATATACTCATGTTATCATAGAGCATTTTCGTATGACACTCTTCCTTCACTAGATCGAAAACACAATTAAAAATCTACTCATCTCATTTCTAGGATTAGAAACCAAAGATGGAGAATATTTAGGCAGCAAGGTAAATTTCAAGGAATACTCCTCCAAACTCATATTACCTTGCCTAAGATTTATAAACTTCTCAGTCTTAACCTCCCTGTTGTCACGGGGAAAGTACTTCTATAAGAATGCTTCCTTAAACTCTTCCAACTCTATAGGACCCAATTCAATATGCTTATTGTCCTTCCATTGTGTGTACCACACTTGAGCAACCTCTTTAAATTGGTATGAAGCATACTCCGCCTTCTCCCCATAATACACACCCATAGCATGAACTATCTTATAAAATTCTTGGGTATCCTCTCCCACTTTAGTGCCAAGAAAAGTAGGAGGATTCATTATCACAAAGTTCCTCAACTTAGAGGTCATAGTACTCTCAAGAGCATTCACCCTAGGCCTCTCATCTCTATTTTCTTGAGTCGTAATGGCTCGGGCTAAGGTAAGAAGTGACCCTCTAACCTCCTCATTAGACATGTCTAGGGAACCACCGGAACCTTATTTACTTGATCAACAATAGGAACTTTTTAACCTTGAGGTACTTGATCGGGGAAGAACTCCCTCATTCACTACTTCCTCATCCACTCTTTTTTCTGGCATCGTTTTTGTATTCATATCCTATAAACACGAGAGAATAGATTAGGATTAGACACTTATAGAAATCAACTCTATGGCACGACTTCAAGAGTTATAAAGAAAGTGAAACTTCTATCATCCTATAGCCTTCCGTTCATATATGTGTCGCGACTCACATCGATGAACAAGGTTATACTAGAGGTGGCCTCATGAGCCTTTGAATCCTAAAGACCATTTCATAACCTTATGCTCTGATACAAAGTTTGTCATGACCCGAGAGCACCATGTTCTCGTAATACGACGTATTAGACCTCTCATTATGTCTTATACAATCCCTTAGCATTCATTCATCGCATTTCCATAAAATGGTGTGGAAATAAAAACCGCTTTAATGAAATCATAAGGCCTAGGAGCCAACACTTTTATATAAAAAAAGTATTTATAAGAAAAGGAATACTAGTCTCGTATTGGTCAACATAGACCAAAACTTAAAGAATCTCAAAATAGGGACACGATCCTTACATTGAAAGAAAAGTTCAATGTCTTATACATTGTCTAAATGAACCAGAAACTAGTATAAGAATTCTTATCCTCGGCATATGAGGACATACCCAAATCGTTAGAGAATATCGAAGTCCCAAGATTTAACTCTAAGGATCACCTCACTTGCGAACACCTACACTTTGTAAAAAATAGAAAAAAATATGGAATTAGTACAATCAATCACCAAGTATGATGACTATGCAAAAATCATGCAGAAAAGGTTATTTTAATTGAATTATGCTTTTCATGGTATTTTGAAATAGTCTCATAAACCAATTATAAAAGACATCATATAATTCAATCATCAACATACGAGATCATACTCCACAATTCACAATATATGACCATAATAATTAAGTAACCCATTTAAATATTTAAACTCTCTACATAAGGTTGTCCTAAGACCCACCTAAGTAATACATGAAGCGACCACTCATACAACCCCTTCACACAAACCTAGATGATCCACAAGACTACCCTAAGTAAGGATATTTCCTTTCCAACACGACACTACAAGCCAACATTCATTACTAGAGATACTAAGGGAAACATTCATCCATTTAAGGGAATTCACATAATGGTCTTGAAAGACCTAAGGAACCCACTCTAGTACCTTTAAAACCTACTCGTTCCATATCTAGATAACATCCCATTCTACTACTTACATGTTGTAGAACCTATCCAATAGCTAAAGTGTACATCCCACATAATGAGAATATGTACTACTCGACATACACCACACTAGTTAGGTATGGAATCTGGTGCATAAGACCCCACACCTTGGTAGGTGTTCTACTTGACAAAGGTAGAACTAGGACACATCCCATGTAAGCACACGGTTTAAGGGATATTAACAAGAATTTTTGTACTATCATACTTCAAGCAGTGCTTCAACCTTAAGCATATCCATTTGATGTTTTGCCTTGATTCTCATAGAGTAAGTTCATTCACATAAGAGTACTATACAAGGTACCATCCTTAAACCTTACCAACTCATAATACCACTACTAAGAAGGTATCCACAGGGTCCACCGTTTAAGGTTCATTAGGATAGCTCATTTATGAAACGGGTTCCATGCTAGGTCTATCTGATGCACTTAATTACACGCCCTCTTTTCATATTCAAGGTTTGCATGTTCACTCAAGTACCTAGACTCGTCAAGAAGGAGCACTATTCTTATGTTTACCAGATCAACACATACTCTAGAATACCTCATTTATCATTCATGTATCAAGTAGGGACAACTAAGTCTATTTAATCAAGACACCATATCAACAAATACAGACTCTTCATAGTCTATCATCACCACATACAAACATTTAGAGTAATATGCTTTCATTCAAACTATCACATATCTTCATACAAGTTCATCTTAACATCATATATGAACTTCACAATATCCCTATCTCCTACACAACGACATAACCAAACTTCAATTTACATCATAGATCCATCAATATCACAATAATAATAATAAGAAAAAGAAGTAAGCACCTCCACTGGAAGTGTATATAACCATAAAAAACAATCCTAATATACTAAGAAATTGAATTAACTTACCATTCTCAAATGTCACAATTCACGATTATTCATCTTCCATTCATAACAAGAGAACTTGCCCATCCTTATGCCCATAAGGCCAAGATCACAAACTAATTCTTACATCCACAATTCATCATATATAGATATAGATAACAACAGGATCAACACTATGAAGCAATCTAAACGCAATTCTATCCATAGACAATAACAATTATTAAACCAATTTTGCAAGCCAAAATTAAGGAATTAGAGGGATCATGGATTTATTCACTTTAAATACTCAATTAAACCATCATTTAATCATAAAACTTTGTTTGAAACCATTTAATGATAGAATCCACGATTTTGAGAAAAAATTGGGGTTTTGATCAACTTTTGTGAACTTGAAAACTATTTGAGAATTGGCTATAGAGAGGAATATAACTCTAGACAAAGAGTCACCATACCTTAGTATTGAGAAGCCCATTAGAAGCCCATGAAATTGAAGAATAAATCAATGGAAACCTTCGATCC